>NC_136978.1:7090000-7102500 GCF_032717465.1 Coenobita brevimanus
CCCTGCCTCCCTTCATATTTGACTCCCTTTTTTTCCACCCTTCCCTCCCTCCCTTATTTCTCTCTCACTTTCTCTCTCATCCCTCCCAGCCTCACCCCCCACCCCCGTTCCTCCTACCTTTTTGTTCCGAATTACTGTTCGTTTATTGTCTTCAGTTTCTTTTTCTCTCCATTTTCTCCTTATATTCTCTCCTCTTTCCTCTTTCTTCGCCTCTTTCTTCCTCTCTTCCTTTTCTCTCCCATTTTTCTTTACTCCTTTTCCTTATCATTTCTCTTCCGTCTTTCTTTTTTCCCCCCCCTTCGCCCAGTCTCCCTTTCTCCCTCCCTCATCCTCCCTATCCCTCTCACGTGCCTAGGGAGGTGAATGAGGTGTGGTGAAGGGGAGGGGAGGTCAAGTGGTCTGACAGTCCCCACCTGATACGCATATGGGGAGGGGGAAGGGGAAGGGGGAGGAGAGGGGGAGTAATGTAATGGTGGTGATAGAGTGGCAGTGATGGAGGTGGGTATAATAACCAGTAATACATAGTGATTTATATTTGTGTGTGTGTGTGTGTGTGTGTGTGTGTGTGTGTGTGTGTGTGTGTGTGTGTTCAGTTCAATAACCTAAAAGTTTCAAACGCATCCTGCCAGTGAACCCATCGTGCAAGAATCTGAAATAAGAAAAGTTAGAATGCGTGTTCGGTAGCTGTAAAAAAAAATCATCTATTCGTTTTGAAAAATAAAAATGCAGACACAAATTCCAATCCAATTTGTGTCTGACGTGGCTGAAGGTGCAGTGATGTCGGTAATCAGAATAGGAAATGCTTGTGTGGTATTGTTAAGAGTATGAAGGTAATAGGTGTTCGTGTTGGTGTATAGAAAGTTTGATACCTGCACCTTAATGAAATCCAGTAAAATGAGATTGGAGTATTCATCACGCATGCATGTTGGAGCCTTTATAAGCGATACAACCATCATCATCATCATCATCATCATCATCATCAACGTTTTTATTATATCCATCATCATCATCATCGTTTGTATCATCATCATCACCATCATCAACGTTTGTATCATCATCATCATCACCATCATCAACGTTTGTATCATCATCATCATCATCATCATCATCATCATCGTTGTTGTTGTCTTCGTCGGTTTCATCATCATCATCATCATCATCATCCTGACCTTTTTTTTTAGTCTAAGGATGAGGTCAGGTATAGACTCCAGAAAAAATGGGGGGGGGGGGAGGAAAGAGAAAGTATGAAAATGGGCGAACTAAAAAAAAAGTACTGCCAGTGAAATGAACCAGACACACATTCACCCATCATTCAAGCCCCGGAATCATGGCGTCATCTCCCAGGCCTAACCATCAACATTATAAAAGATTCTTCGTCATAGATGCTCTTCACATTTTACAAGCCATATCGTCAGTGCGTCAGGTTATTTGCGTAATCCATCCAGCTAATTACATTCTATCAATTCCCTGTCCTCTTCAGATTCCATACCTCATACTGATGTAGAAAATTATTTGTAATGTGGTGATGAATTGTCGGTACACAATAATTTCAGTACTGTATTACCACTGCTAACCACAAGTGGTGGGTGGGGGCGCCTATCATCCACTCACCTGATGTGGTGCTGCCTTTAGGTGATTCTACTGATAAGTCTAATGGTTTCCTTTAACCAGGAAATCATTTACAACGCTGGATGGTAACTATATAGCCAAATAATGGGGTGATGTGGAGGCTACTGTGGTGCCCCTGTTAACTGGGTAAAGAGACGCAAATGCGGCGTCCATCCAGGAACCAAACTTCCACATTTTTCCCAGCGCCTCGCTGTGGCGAAGTGCTGTCTGTCGCAAGGGTACATCATTTCACTGCACGGGACACCCCTGCAGAGACGATTGCTTGCTTGCGGTTAGTGGATCTGCTCGGCCAGACAAATTGGGGTTGCTCTACTACTACTACTACTACTACCACCACTACCACTACTACTACTACTACTACTACTACTACTAATAATAATAATAATAATAATAATAATGATAATAATAATACCAGCACTGATAATTGTTGACCGTCATTAATAGCCTGATTAGTATTGTTTATTGTTGTTAGTATTAGGTGTTATCAGATGTATGAATGGTAATAGCAGTACCGTAGGAGAATAATCGGTAGTATGTAAAGGTACTGACTGTGGGAGGGGTAGAACAGGTAGGTTAGTAATAGTAGTAGAAGTAGAGACTAATGGTATGATGATGGGGGTGGTAGTGGTGGTAATGGTTCCTGTGATGGTAACGATAGCGGTAATAGCAGTGACTGTGATGGTAGTTTTGGCGGTGGTAGTAACAGTGGTGGTGGTGTTGGTACAGATGGCTCAAACCATTACTCTGTCACCACCTGCCACACTGCATATTTTCCAGCTCTGCGCCACCTCTTTCTCTCTCTCTCCTTCCTTCACCCTCCTTCTCACTTCTCTGCCCTCCTCCTCCTCCCCCTCCTTACTCCATCCTTTTCCCCCTTCCTCCTCACTCTCCTCTCCTCACTTCCTTCTTCGGTCATACTTGATTCTCCTTCCATCGTCTCTCTCTTTCAACCTCTCTCTTACACTCTATCTCCTTTTCCTGCGATGTCTTTTTCTGTCATTTCGTTCTCTTCTCCTCTTCTCTTCTGTTCTCTTCTCTTCTCTTCTCCTCTCCTCTTCTGTTCTGTTCTCTTCTCTTCTCTTCTCATCTCTTATTCTCTTCTCCTCTCCTCTCCTCTCCTCTCCTCTCCTCTCCTCTCCTCTCCTCTTCTCCTCTCCTATCCTCTCCTCTCACACCGCACATACACACATTGTCTCACAGTAATATAAACTCGATCTCCTTCTCATTCCCCTCCAGCTTCCCTCCTCCTTCTCCTTCCCCTCCCCTCGCCTCGCCTCGCCTCCCCTCCCCTCGCTCTGCCCTCCCCTCCCCTCCCCTCCTAGTTACTGCGGGGTAACAAGAATCCGTTGCATAAGTCGTATTTATTGAAAGAAGGAAGAAAAAAGAGAATGTGTGTGTGTGTGTGTGTGTGTGTGTGTGTGTGTGAGAGAGAGAGAGAGAGATTGATACATAAAACAGGACGACCCCTTAGACCGACTTATGCACTCACTACAGAAAGTGAAGATTAAGATAGTGATGCAGAAGGCTCCCACCCACCCTCCGCACCCTCCGGCATTCAGTAGTACAGAAACAGTTTGTACAGGGAACACTATTCTAAGCCAAAATACCTGAAGGGAAGTGTTGTGGGAACCGTAGAAAGTCATACCTGTTAATGAAGTGATTAGATGACGGTAGGCTGATGGTACTAAATAATGAAGAATTTATTATTATTATTATTATTACGGTATTATTATTGTTATTATTTACTGCGTTGGAGGTGGTGGTGATGGTAGTAGATGTAGTAGTAGTAGCATGAATATGAGTCTTAAAAGTAGTAGTAATAGTAGTAGTAGTACGAATGTGAGTCTTGAGAGCAGTAATTTATACATGCATTCAAGATAGGGAGTAAGGCCTGTAAGAGTGTACACTAATCATACTGGAGTACTGGGAGAGAGAGAGAGAAAGAGAGAGAGAGGAGGGGGGGGGGCTGGGTTTGGAAAGAAGGGAGAATGGAGTGAGAGGGAGGGGTAATAGGAGAGGGAGCGGAAGATATGTGGATGAGGAAGAAAAAGGAAGAGAAAAGCAGGAGGAGATCAGGGAAGGTGGGTAAGTTTAGCAAGGACAGGTGAGATACGAGAGGAGGAGACTAAAGAAGGATAGTAAATATAAGCCAGAGAAGAGGAAAGGGGAATGGAGGAGAGAGGAGAGAGGAGATGGGGATTGAGGGGTGGAGGGGAGAAATTGAGAACAGAATAGGAGAGAATGGATGGAAGGAGGAAAAGGTGAAGGAAGAAGGGAAGAACGCGAAAGAAGGAAGAAAGAAGAGAAGAGGTAGAAAGAGAATGAAATAGGAGAAGAAAATGGATGGAAGGAGGAAAAGGAAAGGAAGAAGGGAAGAACGCGAAAGAAGGAAGAAAGAAGAGAAGAGGCAGAAAAAGAATGAAATAGAAGAAAAGGAAAATAGGTAGGGAGAGAGGACGACAACGACGAAAGAAAAGGGAAGGGAAGAACTATGAAGAGGGAGAAAAAACAAGGGGGGGGTCATCGGAGAGGAGACGGAAGAGAGAGAAGAAAAGAGGAGGAAGAAGGGAAAGAGGAGAGAAAAGAACGATAACGTGAAAAGGGAATAAGAGGAGAGGAGATGGAATAGAAGGAAGAGAAGAGAGACGGTGTTGAAAGGAATGAGAGAGAGAGAGAGGAAGCAGAACTATTGGGATGAAGAAGAGAGAGGGACAGTGTGAAAGAGGAGGGAAGGAGAGGGAGGAAAAAAAAAAAAAAGGAAAGACGAGGATGAGAGAGGGAGAGAGAGAGAGGAGAGGGGGCGGAGGAGGGGAGAGGGGGGGGGGCTCTAGACATACAAGCTCAAGGCCAGACATCAAACAAAGACACGGCCTGGGTACAGTACTCTCTCACTCTCTCATTTGCTCACTTTTTGCTCATATTTTCTCTTTCTTCATTTATGCCAGTTTAGTGTCCCCCAGTCCTTCCTTCTTTTAGCTCTTCTCTGTCTTTCCTTTTCCTGTATCCTTCAACCCTCCATTCTCTCTCTCTCTCTCTCTCTCTCAAGCCCACCAGTCAGCCACGCCCATTAAAAGTGCAATAAAAATATGAAGGTACGTCTTACTCTGTGCAAGGTCTGGATGAGAGAGAGAGTGAGAGAGAGAGAGAGAGAGAGAGAGAGAGAGAGAGAGAGAGCATACAAAAGAGTAAGACAAATCAGTGACTTAGAAATATAAGTAATGTAGAGAGAATGAGGGTACATTGAAAAAAGAAAAAGTAGAAGAGAGAGAGAGAGAGAGAGAGAGAGAGAGAGAGAGAGAGAGAGAACGTACTCAAGATTGACATGAGATAGACGGTGAGGCTGAAGGAAGTTGCCGTAAAGGTGGGTGGAATGTGCATAAGATGGGGTGAAAGATCTTACACACACACACACACACACACACACACACACACACACACACACACAGAGTGCGAAGGCGAGAGAGTTGAGTAAGTAAGGAAACAACAAGAGGGTTGGAAGAGAGAGGAGGTAGAAGGAAAGAGAATAAAAAGAGGAGAGGAAGTGATAGAGAAGGAGGAGGAATAGAAGAGAGAGGAAGGGGAGAGAAGATGAGGGTATGGAAGGAAGAAATAGCTAAACTTTCCTTGTCTTTTGCCTTTCTTGAGAGAGAGAGAGAGAGAGAGAGAGAGAGAGAGAGAGAATAAAAAAGGCGGTGGTGTTAACTCTCAGCATACGCATTTATCCAATCATGGTTTATTTTTTTACATGTCTGTGGTATCTGATTTATAGGAGTAAGAAGTCTCTCTCTCTCTCTCTCTCTCTCTCTCTCTCTCTCTCTCTCTCTCTCTCTCTCTCTCTCTCTCTCTCTCTCTCTCTCTCTCTCTCTCTCTCTCTCTCTCTCTCTCTCTCTCTCTCTCTCTCTCTCTCTCTCTCTCTCTCTCTCTCTCTCTCTCTCTCTCTCTCTCTCTCTCCAACCCCAGACGATCTCATTTGACTTCGGAAGGACTTCGTTACGAGATTAGAAACTTCATTATGCTCTCAAGTTGGATGCAGTATTGTATTAATTTTATTTATTTATTTATGTTGGACTTCAGACAGTTTTATAAAGATTCTGAAAAAGTCTTAGAGAAAGCATAGTCCAGTTAGCCTTTTCAGTGCTATTTGCGTGTTTTTTTTTTATTTCATTCATGCTGCCTACCACACACACCTCGTTTAGAGAGGCCCGTCGTTAACCCCTTCATTACGATCTGTTAACCCTTTTCCTTGTACAGACCCCCAGTGAATTGCCCATGATATCCCCATACCCCGTTCCCCAGTTTATCGAATTCATTATCATCACCAGCCCCAGTAGATGCCAGTATGACTTCAACAGATGTCAATAGCTTGGTTTTACTTTACATATTAATAATTAGGAGCAGAACAGGAAAGAAAATCATTAGAATATTATCCTCTTTATTTTCAAATGGCATTTATTTTACATAGTCAAAGACCGAGTCTCATACCCCCAGATTTTTGTCCCCATACTTCCAAGGGGCATGGGTACCCCCTGTTAAGAACCCCTGGCGTAGACGATGACTCTCGTAGGTAAAGGTTAGAAACAGTCCATTACGCCCCTCCGGTACGATGCCTTATTCCCTGCCAAGCTTTTTTTTTTTTTTTTCCACATCAATGCCTTTGCAGTTGGAGAAATACCGGTAGAACATAAGATTTTCCCGAAAAAAGCATTTATAAGTCGTACAGTCAACGTGAAAGCGTTCTTACCCGTATAATGAATGGTGAGGAATTTCTAAGTTGGAAAATAAATGATAAAAATACATTCTTGACTCGTTGAAAAGTAATAGAATAATCCTTGAATCGTAAAATGAGAAAGCATTCCTCTGTCAGAAATAAAAACAAATAATAGGCATAAAACACCGCCGTATTCAGTAACAATAAAAACCTGTCTTGGAATGTGGTGACAGGTGGCAACTGAAGGGCCGGCCAACGTTATATAAAGCCCGGCACTCAAGTTGGTCAACCCTTTAGCGTGTCACTGCTGTAGTCGGAGGTCATGGCGTGATGCTCTGTAGTCATCTTATGCCTTTTATTAATGCTGTTATTATTTGGTGTGCTAATGCAAGTTGGCTCTTTTTCACCATACTTATTACCCTTTTCCATAAATGATCTCTTTCCAGTCACAGGGAGGTGTTTTGACCGTAGTATGTCCAGGCATCTCGAATTGAAACTCTGTTTTAGGTGTATACTTAATTTGGAAGAAACATGCTTTACAGACCTTCAGCATGTGGTTCCTTCATAATATATATTTATTTTCTTTCGCTGCTGGTGTCATTTGTTGCTATTTACGTTTTCTAAGGGTCGGGTTAGGTGGCCTGTTACTGAGTAGGGACAAAAGTTCATAGAAATTCGGTAGAGGTGGCTACACCTTTACGGGATGTTGCGTCAGGCAGTAAATAGACATGTACATAGATAGGCTACCTTATCCCCCATCTAAATCGTCTTCCCCATCACACTGTCCCCTCCCCACCCGAACCATGCTGTCTCTCCTCCTCCTCCTCCTCCTACTACTACTACTACTATTACTCCTCCTCCTCCTCCTCCTCCTCCTCGCCCTGTCTGAGTATGAGTGTCTGTCACGACCTTGGTTAATGATGTCATTGAGGCCACCTGTCACCCTATACCTCGTGATGTCACCCCATTACGTCACTCTCCGGCACTCTACACTCACCCACACCACACTGACATTCACTCACACCACCCTGTCACTCCTCTCATACCACCTTGTCACTCACTCACACCACCCTGTCTCACTCTCACACCACCCTGTCACTCCTCTCATACCATCTTGTCACTCTTACACCACCCTATCACTCCTCTCATACCACCCTGCCACTCATTCAGACACAACATACTGTTTACTGCCACTCTTTCACCACCCTGTCACAACTCAACACCATACCCGTCATACCCATATTACAAAACCCAGCACAACATAACCTGTCTTGACCTACCACAGCATATCATAACCTAGCTCGACCTACCCCACCGTAACCAACGGAACTACCCAACCTTCTGTAACTGTACTCTCCCCTAATGTACAGTACCCTACCTTTCCATAGCCACGACTTTTCCTAATCCATCGCAATAAAAAACATACCCTAAACCCTACCCTAACCCAACCAAGCCCACGCCAGCCCAAGCCAGACAAACCTCCTCTCCCCTTCCCTCCCTTTACCTCCCCTCCTTTTCCCTCCCCTCCTTGCGCATTTGAGGGATGTAGGGTAAAGTATACGCCACCACGTCTACACACCTGGCACCGTGGGGGAGGGGGTATGGAGAGGTGAGGGTCAAGGGTGATGGCAAACAGGTGCATTTGTGTGGAAGAGAGAGAGAGAGAGAGAGAATGCTACTGGCCTTCTCTGTGTCCAAGCTCTTGTTTTTCTTCCTGTTAAACCCACGATAAAAGAAATGGAGAGGGGAAGCGGGGGAGGAAGATAAAGAGTGTGAGAAAAGGAAAGGAAGGGGAGAGAGGAGGGGAGTTGAGGGAGGGGGGGGGAGAGTGGATGCTGTTAGAAGTAGGAAGGGAGGAAAGTAGGCGATGAGAGATAGAAGAGGTATGGAGATAAGGAGAGAGGGGTTGAAGAGGGGAGGGGAAGGACTGGGGAGGGACGGGAGGGGAGGGTGGAAGAGAGGGAAGAAGGCGGTGAGAGACATAAAAAGTATGGCAATAAAGAGAGGGGTTTGAGGAGAGAAGGGAGGAGGGAAGGGAAAGGAAGAATATGGGTTGAGGGATGGAGAGAAGGGAAGTAGGGGGGGAGGAGAAGGAGGAGGGGATGGAGGAAACGTGGGGAGAGGGAAAGGAGGCAATAGGAGAGGGGCTTAAATGATTGAGGAAGAATTTGAAGAAGAGAGAAGCAAAAAATGGAGGGTGATTGAGAAATGATAATTCTCTCTCTCTCTCTCTCTCTCTCTCTCTCTCTCTCTCACACACACATTGTGTGGGAAAGACAAGCTAGACCTTCACACACACACACACACACACACACACACACACACACACACACACACACTCACTCTCTCTCTCTCTCTCTCTCACATTGTGTGGGAAAGACAAGCTAGACCTTCACACACACACACACACACACACACACACACACACACACACACTCTCTCTCTCTCTCTCTCTCTCTCTCTCTCTCTATGAATTAATCTGTTACCATGAAAACACTGCGTCATCATACCGAAGTGGTTAATGACCTTCCCCTGTCTAATTGCCTCGTTAGATAAGAAGTAGTTTGCGTGTATGGCTGTGATTACTGACTTATGAGAGGCCGTAACTAGATGTCGTAACCCTAACACTGTCCTTCTCGGTCTTCTTCTCTCCTTATTCTTCTAGCTTTTTTTTCCTTCTTATTCTTCGTTGTCGCCATGCTTTTATTGGCTTAGTTATTGTCAGTAATGTTCTTTTATTTCTTTTCATCATCATCATCATCATCATCATCATCATCCAGGAGGACACATCAATGCCCAAGCCAGCAATCACTCCATCATAATTATCAACAGCATCATCATCATCATCATCATCACCATCACCATCACCTTCATCACCACCAACATCAGCATTACCATCATTACCATCACCACCACTAACATCAGCACTATCATCATCATCATCCCCTTAACTCTCACATAAGAGTTGGTTTGCGGTAGAACTGAGAAACAAAGAAAATATTCGTATGTAGGATAATAATAAATAGCTTGAATAATAAAACCTCTCATTCACACATCACCCAAGCCTTCGAAATCCTAGCCTCACTTCAGAAGCATCGAGTCAATAATAAATAATGAATAATGATGTGATAATTACCAGCCAACTTCACAAGGAACAATCATCTCTATAGCCATCAGTATGTCCTCCATTCATTTTTTGCCCCTTCAGTAGCGTAGGGGCCCGGGGCTAGGCTACTTATAATTATAGTGTAGATATCGAGTGTAATTTCAATATAATTTAAGGGTAGATATCCAGTGTAATTCCTTTTATGACCATACATGATCGAAAAAAAAAAAAAACTCGCCTCATGGATGTAGTTTCTTCATGGGCGTCACTCCATATGAGTCACTGTAAACACTAAACCACAATCTGATAATAACTAATCCACCTCACAAGCAAGAACCATCATGTGAGCTCAGAATAACTGGTGATGAGAAAGGCAGGGTGTGTATTTATAAAGCAGCAGCGTTCGTGATGCTCTGTTTATATGAGAAAGGACAAGAAGTAACTGGGGGAGATTACTGGCACAAAAGAGAGGGGGGGGGGGGGAGAGAGGTTTGGTAGAGAAACTTGAAGAGCAGAAGAAACAAAACGTTAGATTAATATATGTGGGTAGATACGCTGATAATTATGAAAGTGGAGAGAGAGAGAGAGAGAGAGAGAGAGAGAGAGAGAATGTAAACTTTATCATCAAAAATATTCAGTCATTTTAACACTACAAAGACAAAAATAAACAAACGGACAAATAAGTATGCAAATTTTGTCAGTGTAACTATTTACTCACATTAATTTTACGCAGATATAAATTCAAATAGGCCAACTTTCTCAGCCCACGCGCACACACACACACACACACACACACACACACACACACACACACACACACACACACACACACACAGAAAGAGAGAGAGAGAAAAAAAAAGTTAAATTTGAGCCAAAGAACTGTTTTCTCACATTAACATTACTCATGCATGTAAACAAAACTATCACGCAAACTTTGTCGACAAAACTTCCGACTCACTTTAGCGTAATTTATTCTGGCAAGAGAAAGCAAACAGATGAGCAGACTACGACAAGAAGCCTAGTTAGTCGCATTAACATTACTATCTCTTGCATAAATATAACCGGACAAAAATGCAGGCTTTATTGGCAAAAATCCCGGGTCACTTTGATGTTATTTACACAGGCAAAAAAAAAAAAAAAGGAGGAGGAGGAGGAGAAGAAGAAGAAGAAGAAGAAGAAGAAAGGGGGGGTGACGAATATGTAAATTGTGTCAGCCAGTTTTGTTCACTCGTTCACTTACCTATTTACGCAAACATATTTAAAAATCAGGCTTTATTTACAAAACATCTGCATCACATTAGTAAAATATTCTGGCTAAAGTAAGTAAACAGATATACAGTACATATCCTACAGTCTCAACAATAATATTCACACATTAATATCGGAAAACTAATGCGGTACAAAATTATATATGTGCACTCAGCATATGTTCCTACCGTAGACCACCTGTTTGTGAATTTCAGTATCGTGCTGTTTTATGTATTTTTTAGGGTAATTTCGAGTAGTGAAGATTATCAAGGGACTATTATCAGCACATATATTACGGGGTGGCGTTTATATCACAGTGCTTCATCCATGCTTCAGAATGTTCACACCCTTCAGTCCTAGTTCTCACTTCATTCTTGGTACCTGCAGATGATTTTATTCACTTTAGGATTTTTTTTTCCCCAAATGAGGTATAGGATTAGTATTTATCAACCCTTGACTAAAAAGATCTCTCATAAGATAGAAAAATCAGCTGGAAGTTGCGGAAACAAAAAATGAATAAATAAATAAATAAACATGCCTTCTCTAATTGAAGGGGATTAGTGCTGCAAAGGGCGCCATACTTTTTTGGTGGGGTGAAGGACCGTAGCGGAGTGTTAATGTTAGTATGTCAGTTCTTGTGCTTGTGTAATTCTTCGCATCTTGTCGGCAATACAGCGCTTACCGTCCCACCACAAACATCTCTACCACATTCGTACTTCACCATCGTGGGAAATGATTAATCTTGGTTATCATTCCCTCTTGAAGAAGGTCCAGTCTTGTTGTGAAATTTCGTATAGAGTGTTACAGCTAGAATTACAGTTACAGTTACATAAAAATTAGAATTCTCGCCATCACGAGTTCCCACACGTGTTATGATTTTCTGGCCGGTGACATTACAGGGAGGAGGTGCGGAGCGGAGGGGAAAAAAGAGGCTAGCAGGAGAGTGTAGGAGAGTTGGGTGGTTGAAAGGAGGGGAACACTGAGAATAAGATGGAGAGGTAAAGTAACAGGTGAGGGAGAAGGCTTTGTATGTGTGTGTGTGTGTGTGTTGTGTGTGTGTGTGTGTGTGTGAGAGAGAGAGAGAGAGAGAGAGAGAGAGAGAGAGAGAGAGAGATAGGAAAAGAATATGATGTAAACCGACTTAGAGATAACATTATGCAAACAGACTAATTCGTGACCCGACGGAGATTGTGCTAATGGCTGTGTGAGCAAGAGAGAGAGCAAGGCCTTGTTCATCGCTCACTGGGGCCAGGGAGAGAGAGAGAGAGAGAGAGAGAGAGAGAGAGAGAGAGAGAGAGAGAGCAGTAAAATAGGTTAAATATGAGATTGACGGAGGGCCGGGGGGAAAGACGTACTAGATTCAAGAGGAGAAATAATAGAGAGAGAGAGAGTCAGAGATTCAGACGTACAACCAATCCTTTCAAGCCCCCAACCATGCACATAAAAATAAGCTCAATAATAAACAGTGGAAATGAACAGTAAAACGATAAACGTAGTGGAAGGGAAAGCAGCAACCTCTTCAGGACGATTATACTTTTTTTTTGCCTTATTCTTTCCGTGACCAGACGATTTTATTCAGCTTAGGAAACCCCCCCTGGCAGTGAGGAGGTTGATGAAGGCTTAGACATGTATTTTCGTCTGTTTAGAAGGCTCCTCAATACCTCTTCCATAGCGATTTAGTTTTGGATATGGCTGGTTATCCTTTTGTGACTTATTTTTGCAGAGTGTGGCGATGTTTGAAAGATTTATGTAACAGAATGGGACAGTAAGGTGTAATAAGTAAAATAAATCGCTTAGGAAAAGATGTCA
>NC_136978.1:7107500-7160000 GCF_032717465.1 Coenobita brevimanus
TGAGGAACGCTAGAGTGACAATGAGAGAAAGGAATTCTGAGGTATAGACGGAGAAGGTGAGGTAGGGGATGAGGAAGGGAGAGGTATAGGAGTGGGAGAGAGGAGGGAATGCAGAAGGAAAAGCGAGAGACGGGGGAAGGGAAGGGAGGGGAAAGATTGCAAATATAATACTCATGACAAAACGCCGGCACTTTTTGGTTAAATGAGAGAGAGAGAGAGACAGACAGAGCTGATATCAGTACACAGGCCGTTCTTCCCTACAGAAAGACAAACTGCCGAAGATAAATAATGGATATCCAGAAGGGGGAGGTGTGAAGGATTGTCCTTTGATTACAAGATCTACTATACCTTGACACACCCACTCCTTCTCTGCCATAGATAAAGAGACACAGAATGAGAGAGAGAGAGAGAGTTGCAGCTGTAATACACTAACATAAGTCGTTGTCATACTGTATATCGCATTTTTATATTCCTTTTTGACAGTCATTCTTTACTAAATTATATTAAAATTGCCACTTTAAAATTCGTTGATATCTAGAAACTGATTTCCCATTTCCCCTGACTTATAGTACCAGTTGCATGGAAAAGTTGTGATATTGCAGCACCCGTCCCTGGCATATAGCGAGATATAGTCAAATACAAAATAAATCACCATGTCAGTGGTTTGCATAATGTGACATAGTGTGTGTGGACTTTATCGCGGGGCTGTCACCATACATCGGCATCAGGAGAAAAAACTGGTCAGGAAAAATTTTGCACAGGGCGTTGGTTGACACACGACTTCTGATTTTCAATTTAACACTCAGGCTTCTGTGACTTTCTTTAGCTAAGTAAAATATTATAACACCTCATCTTTCGTAGGTATTTATTCAGCACATTGCCCTTTATCCTCTTCTGTTATTGATGCAAACTGTGTCGATGTTTCATGAGGATGAGTTTGTCTTAATGCAGAATGAGCAGATTTATGGACAGTCGGTGTAACCACAACATCATAAACAACAAACCTCTAAAATAAGTATGTCCGATAAGCATATCCTAGCTGTTTTATTTTCACATTGTCACCCAATCATAAAATCTAAAAGTAAGCAATTCTAGATGTTGACGATGAAACAGTCAGTATCTCTCCATACCCATTCTCCCACTCCACCATGTCAACACCCAGTGGATAAACCTATTTCGTCTTAGAGTTATGCCAAATTTTCTTGATAGATGGGGATATAGGGCTGCCTTCCCTCCCTCCAGCATCCAAGCTTAGTTCCTCCGCTGCCTGTGACCTAGCTGAGCATGTATCCACACACACACGAACTTTTATTCCTGCCTTGAAAACTGTCGTCTTTTCTTGCCTGGTCGGGAATGGGAGACGGAGGTTGTGCCCCTTCCCTTGAACCTCCAAGCGTCGTTTCTGTGGCACCAGTTGACTTTCTCTATTGTCTGTGGCCAAGCAGTCTCTCTCTCTCTCTCTCTCTCTCTCTCTCTCTCTCTCTCTCTCTCTCTCTTTCTCTCTCTAATTGTGGTGGTAGTAGAGGTAGTTGTAGCTGTGATAGTTTTGGTAAATGTGTTAGTTGCAGTAGTTCTAATGGCTCGTTGTGTTAGCCTTGTTAATTGTGATAGGTCTAGTGGTTAATAACTGGTGATTGTGGTAGCTGGTGGTCGTGATTGTGGTAGTTGTGGTAGCTAGTGGTCGTGATTGTGGTAATTGTGGTAGCTAGTATCGTGATTGTGGTAATTGTGGTTGCTAGTGGTCGTGATTGTGGTAGTTGTGGTAGCTAGTATCGTGACTGTGGTAATTGTGGTTGTGAGTGGTCGTGATTGTGGTAGTTGTGGTTGCTAGTGGTCGTGATTGTGGTAGTTGTGGTAGCTAGTGGTCGTGATTGTGGTAGTTGTGGTTGCTTGTGGTCGTGATTGTGGTAGCTAGTGGTCGTGATTGTGGTAGTTGTGGTAGTTTATGGTTATGTTAATTAGACGGGTAGATTGCGGGAAGGGTTTAGGGTGGTGATAATGCTGGTAGTTGTGGTGATAATGAGGATTGTAAACAGCCTTCAGGGTTAGCTGTTAAAATTGTGGTAAGAGGGGTGTGGAAGCCCCCCCCCCTCTCTCTCTCTCTAAGTATTGTGTAGATTGAGGTTCGTAATTGTGGTAGTTGTGGTTAGTTATAGTAGTTGTAGTTGGTAATTTTGGAACTTGTGGCTTGTAATTGTGGTAGTTGTGGTTAGTAATTGTGGTCCTTGTTAGTAATTGTGGTAGTTGTGGTTAATAATTGTGGTCGTTAGTAATTGTGGTAGTTGTAGTTGTGGTTGTTGTAGGTACTGTAGTTTTATTAATAAGGAAAATAGTCAAGCACAGAGAATGAATAAACTTAAAAGAATGAAGGGGAATTGAGTGGAAGACCTTTGCTCTCCTCTTACCACAGTCCGGGAGGAGGCGGAGAAGGAATAGAGGAGGAGGAGGAAGAGGAAAAGGAGTGGAGGAAGGTATTGAATGAAGGAGGAGGAGGAAAACGAGGAAGAGGGAAAAAAGAGGATGATATTGAGTGGATGAGGATGAGGAAGAGGATGGATGGAGGAGGAGGAAATGAAGAAGTTACTGGATTGATGAGGAGCAGGAAGAGGAAGAGGGAGAAAGGAGGAGGAAGAGGAAGAGCAGAAGTGGAAGAGTAGTAATGAGTGAAAGAATAGTAATGAATAGAGGGCTTGAATGACCCCCTTGGAGTCGAGAGTCATTAACCCACTAGTGTCCAGGGTTCCGGTGGGTGGGGTACCGCCTTCCGCCTATCAGCTCATACTCTTGAAGCTCATAGGTCCGTTCTCGTGTTTCCTGCCTTTATTAACTTTTGAAAATGCATAATTCCGTCCTTTTTAAACAACCTTAGGCACCAGTGGGTTAATCTAAAGCCTTTTCTTCCCCATCCTCACTGCCCCCACTCCATTTTGATTTCATGTCCCCCGGGGAGGAAGAGGAAAGCGGATCATTAATTCTAGCGCGAGTTTACGTAAAATATACACATGACAGTAACACGTTTGCAAGTGCTTTTGACGAGGGTTATAAAATTGATATTGTATTCTTGTCGGATTAATAGGGGGAAGAGAAAAATGATAGTGAATTTGAGAATGACTGGATGGGTGGAAATAATTTGCTAAGAGAGAGAGAGAGAGAGAGAGAGAGAGAGAGAGAGAGAGTGGGGGGAGAGAGAGGGGACAGTAAGTGAGACAGTGGAGGGAAGTGAATGACCCTTGACCTGACTCCACCACAGCCCAGACAGTTTCCCACACTCCCCCTTCCCTCCCACACTTGCTCTGTTCTCTCTCTCTCTCTCTCTCTCTCTCTCTCTCCAGTTTTCAAAGCCCGTATTTTCATATCCTTCCCTTTCCTTGTTCCTCCCTCATTCACTTCTCATCCTTCCCTCAGTCTTTGCTTCATTCCCATCCTTCCCTTCCCTTCTTCATTTTTTCCCTACTCTTCCTTCATTTACTTTCCTCATTCACTTCCTCTCCCCCTTCGTCCTCCTTCCATCGCTAAGGTACTTCCTATATTTCCGTCTTCCTCTCTCCCATCTGTACCCTTTCCTCCTCACCTCCCTTCACTTTCCTTTACTTTCCCCTCCTTCTCCCTTACTTCCCTCCCCTTACCTTTACCTCCCCTCCCCCACCTTCATCCTTGGTGTGTGGATAGGCATGAGTTGGTGAATTTTGGTGAGGACTTCCACTTATGACCTTTCCTTCCTTCCTAGCCTCCCATCCCCTCCTGTCCTTCCCATCTTTCTTCATGTCTTTCCCATTCTCCTTTTGCCTTCCCGTCCTTCCCACAACTCCTGCTGGTCTGCCATCTGCCCCTTCTTCTGTTTCACTCTTCTTTTCTTATGCTTCTGCGAGTGGTGTACCCTATGTTTGTATACTCTTCTTCGGAAATTCAGTGTATGTTTGTGTGTGTGTGTGTGTGTGTGTGTGTGTGTGTGTGTGTGTGTGTGTGTGTGTGTGTGTTTTAGGTCATTGTATTTCCTCATCCATCTTATCAGGAAAAATGTCCATGTTTTTTCCAGTAATCATGTTTTTTTTTTTTTTTTAATATTACCAGCTGATATACAGGAGGGAGTTGTGAAAAGGGATGAGTGTTCATCTTTCATTTTTATAATTTTCACACACATATAGGTCATTTCTTTAGCGTCATTATTATTACTCCAGCAGTTATGAGTGTTATTGGCCACTAGGCATCTTGTTATCTGTACTGCACTTCCTTTGTATTACAGTGTACTCATTCTTCCTCCCTGAGATATCCCCGACCCTGTTGTGTATTTTACGGTCCCTGCCTCCCCTCAGTCCCTTCTCAGCCCTGTTTACCAACCCTCTGCTCTTATCTTTATCTCTCCCTGCCTCCCGTCTCCTATCTTTCCGGCCATTCATTCCTCCCCTCACCAGCCCTCCCAGCCCTTCTCTCATTTCTCCCACCGGGTTCACTCCAGGAGAACAAGTATACTGTTCACTCTGTCCCATAAAATTCCCATGAGAGTTTTTCCACGCTGCTTGCTATTCCTTTTTCACTTTTCCTGCCAGCTTCGTTTGGCAGAGAAAGAGAGAGAGAGAGAGAGAGAGAGAGAGAGAGTGTTGGCAGGTACTATTCTGATTCATGTAGGTAGTTTTATTTTCACCGTTAGTAACAGTAGCTGCCTTTTACTGAATAACATACCAGTAATCCTTTTCTCGTTTGTTATGATGTGGTCGGTTAATTTCTATTTTTTTTCTTGTTTTGTATTCCTTGTTACTTTTAACACCATTCCCCCTCCAGCCTACCCCGTTTTCTTCCTCCCCCTTCCACTCCCTCTTTTTTTTTTTTTTTCTCCCTCCTCAGTTTCCTCCATTCCTTTTCTCCATTTTGCTCTCACTTCATTTTCAGATGGTGAAATTTCCCGGTAATTAGACTATCCTTTTCATGTTTTCCGCCATCCCTTCGTCCTCCTCCCCCACCGTCTGTCTGTCTGTCTGTCTGTCTCTCTCTCTCTCTCTCTCTCTCTCTCTCTCTCTCTCTCTCTCTCTCTCTCTCTCTCGCGACAAGTCACGAAATAGGCCTCTAAAGTGATATTGCTTTTGTTAGTGTTTATAGCGAGGTAGTTAGACGATTGTTAGTGTGTGTGTGTGTGTGTGTTACCGTAATTAACCTCCCTATCTCTCCATTACAGGTAAGTGACCCGTACTGCCCCTTTCTAATGAGGATCGACACAGGTGAGCACAGGTTAATTACACTTCACCGCGCCACCGTAGTGTTACATCACCTGGCAGGACTACACTATGAAATTCTGCATAAACTCAGTGGCAAAGTATAACTTAATCTAACAGGTAAGCTAGTAGTATCGTTCTGTTGGAGGGAAATAAGGTGATGATGATGATGATGATGATGATAATGATGATAAGGAGTGAGAGACGTTAAGTGAGGGAAGTGATAATTAACTTGAAATATATCGGTTTAACATTGGGATATATAATGATGGAATAATATGCATAAATTGACTCAAAGTGCGGATGAGCTGCCTTAAAAATAATGATGATGGTTCACATTCACTCTCTCTCTCTCTCTCTGTCTCACACACACACACACACACACACACACACACACACACACACACACACACACACACACACACACACACACACACACACACTAACAGGCAGGGAGACTTACTGACAGACACATTCCTACAAGCAGACAGACAGGTAATAATCAAGCTAAGAACGGAGACAAGTAGATGAAAATAGACTTGACATTAGGAAGGGTGGAGTGACGAGATGGGGGGAGGGGGAGGGAGAGGGAGGAAGAAGAGGAGGAGGAGGAAGGAACGGGACGAGAGAGGGAGATATAACTTGGGGAAGAGTGGGGCGAGGGTGGGCAGGAGAGGAGTGGGGAAGGGTGAGAGGGGGAGAGAAGGAGGGAGAGAATGGGATTTGTAGTCAAGGTCAAGTTCTTACCATTTATCACAGAGACACCCGTTTCTTAGATAAGTAGTGGTAGTTGTTGTGGTAGTTGTGGTAGGTTAGGTTGGGTTCGCAGTGGTGATTGTGATTGTGTTGGTGGATGTGATGATGGTGGTAGTGGTGGTGGTGATGATTGATACTGTGGTAGTGGTGGTGGTTTTGGGTGTGGTGGTGGTAGTGGTTATGGTGATAATGATAGTAATTGTAGTGGGTATGGTTGTCATCAAGTTGGTTGTTGTTGCAGTGGCTGTGATGCGTGTAGGAATTATAATGATATTGTCAGTGATGGTGGTGGGTGTGAGGCATATTGTGGGGGGGGGAGGGATGTGGTCGGGAGTGGTTAGCGAAGAAATGGACTGTTGTTGTTGCATGGTGACGGGTTCGAGTATTTTCTGTTGCAGAGAATTGCTTGAAGAGTAGTACTTAGGTAAAACAGTAATCCCTGCTCCTCCAGATGGGTGAAACAGTCATCCCTTCTCATCCATATGAGTTGATGTTGTTGCTGATCCACCCCAGTGTCAGGTCGAGCAGACCCATCAACCACAGGCAAACAGCCGCCCCTGCAGGGCCATCCTATGCAGTAAACCGATAATCCTTTGAAGCTGACAGCTCCTTGCTGAAGCGAGGCGCGGGGAAAGTATGAAAGTTTGGTTCCTGGGTGGATACCACATTTGCGTCCCTCTACCCAGGTAGCCGGGGCACCATAGCAGGCTCCACTTTACCCCGTAATATGGTTATATGGTTACTACCCAGCTTTAGAGATGGTTTCTTGAATCACATGAACACAATAAGCGTGTCACTCAGTGATGAACCACATGAAGTGGAAAGACGAGTGTGAAAGGAAGAAAGGGATGAAGTAGAAAGAGAGTAAGGCAGACACAGAGATAGAATGAGATACGGGATGGAAGAAGTAGGCAGCAGTGCATCAGGTGAGTGGTAGGTGGTGGCCACCACTTACCACAGTTCAGTAGGGTCGCCGACATATCGTAAAGCAAGGCCCATAATGGGCCTTGTCTTAAAGCACCTCACTAATGCCTGTACGAAATTCTGAATGCGACAGCATGTGCAGTTCTCATTAAAGAATGGATAATATTCTCTCTCTCTCTCTCTCTCTCTCTCTCTCTCTCTCTCTCTCTCTCACGTAAAACATTAGGAAAGATTGGCTGCCAGTAGGCTCAAAATATCTGAAAAGCTTTGCAAAACTTTATGAACCATGTACTGTATATATGTAGTGTCCGATACATGAAGAAAATATTGATTAAACAAACAGCATTTACTTAATTACTGTAGTGGCTGATAGTAGCTGTATCTAGACGTTCCCTGGTGGTTTATATAAGTGTAATGAAGTGTTGATGATGATGATGGGTAATTAAGGTGTTGTGCTATTGTGGTGTGGTAATTATTGCTATGGCCAGAGGCGTAGTGGTGTGGTAGCCGCACTGCAGATGACGTCACACTTCACACACACACACACACACACACACACACACACACACACACACACACACACACACACGTTGTTTCCGACTCGATATAAACCACAGCAATCTTCCCAGGTTTAGTAAATGGTTCACACACCTTCACATATCAGTGCATGCCCACAAAAATCAAGTGTCTATACTGAGTACACGAGAGGTCCGGCAGTCCTCGTTCCATACCGGTACACCTTCACATGTCGCCGGTAGGCACTAATAACCACTGTACGGTACATACTGAATACATGTGAAGTCCAACAGACCTGCATGCATGAGATGGTCGCCACGCACCTTTACATGTTATTGGTTTGACACTAATACCAAACGTCCACATTGAATGCATGTTAGGATTCGTTCACGACTTTTATTTCTTTTTGACGTTGAGTCTTGTGTCACCACGTGAAGGCATCCCTCTCCAGCACCTCAAACTTCAGAAACTACGTGAATATGGCTTCTGATTCCCTAGTCCTTCACCCTCTCACTCCCTATCCCCCTGTTCGGCCATTACATCCTCGACTCCATGTTCTATTTTCTCCTTCATCTCAGTTATTGAATTTTTCCCTCGTTTTATCCTCATCCTAGTGCCCCAGTTATTTGCACCATGTGTTTACCTTCAGCTTCGGGTATTGGCACGGTTGATCAGCGCCACCCCTCCCTCGCGGCCACTCCTGGTACTGTAAAAAATCGCAAGATCGCATGTGATAGGTGTGACAGGAATGCCAGTTGTCGCTACCTTGTAATATCTCAACAACGGCAATTTTGAAAGGAATATTACCGTTTTACTTATTTATTTTGGCTGTTGTGATTAAGTATCCAATAAAACTCAGTATATATAGGAAAAGGAGCGGCGTAGGGGTAATATTTGAGTGCTATTTCACGCACGTAAAGTTGGTAGCCGTGTCATTTGCCCGCCAAAGCACCGTGGACGTGGGTAATGTCTTCTTCTCATATCATTTCCCGGGTATGATCATAGGAATCCAAGCGTAATGTGTAATCTGTGTCTCTTGAGGCAAATAACGGGGTAGAGGAGCGAGATTTGGCGGGATGGAAGCAGTAGAGGTGAGAGATGGCGGGGTGGCGTGTGTGGAGAAGAGGGAAGAGGAGGGAGCTGGGCGGTTCGTTCTTTTTTTGGGAGTTATTGTTTTGTTTATAGCTGCTCATTCCTTGTTTGTTGAATATTTTAGATTTTTAGGCAAGGTTGCTGTTTGTAAGTCTTTATTAACAACATATTGCCAGCGGTTACTTGTAAGCTAAATTAAATTGTTTGACGGTATCAAAAGATAAATAAGACGTCAGCATTTTGTGTAGACGCTCAGTATGGCGGCAGCTTGGGGGGGGGGGGAAGTTACCTCGTTACTAGAGGTGGTTTGTAAACGCTTTAGGACTCCCTTAAGCGGGATAATATTGTCTGCCGGTAGTAAGAAGAATAGATGCCATAGTACCGGGTAATACTGTGGTTGCATAATTGATTTTGTTAGTGCCTGCCATTTTAAGGGCAAGGAAAGTAAGACATTAGCCGTACGTACAAAATATAGGGTTGTTAAGTTTTTTCACTACGATGGCGTCATTTTCGTCTAAGACCACAATCATGGCTTAATCAGAGATTTCATTTGGCTCTTGCGGTAAAAACGATAGTTAAGGCTGTTTAACCTTTCCAGTTGAAAAAGTATCCAGTTTTGATGATGATGATGATGATGATAACAGTAATAATAATAATAATAATAATAACAACAACAACAACAGCAACAACTAGAAAACACTCAGAGGGCGCATACCTCCGCCAAAGCCATTGCCATTAAAAAGGATCCGGATCCGGATCCGTGGAGATATTGTGTGGAATACATAGGATCCGGATCCGCCCAAAAATTTAATCGTTCCTTGACCCATGGTCCACTCTTTCACAAAATTTTATTGAAATTCATTGAGAACTTTTGGAGATTTTGTGCGGGATACATAGGATCCGGATCCGTCCCAAAATTTAACCAATTCTTTATTGGTCCATGGCCCACCCTTCCACAAAATTTCATTGAAATTCATTGAGAACTTTCGGAGATATTGTGTGGACAAAAAGACATAGGTGAATACGTATCCTCCTCCAACTTCGTTGGCGGAGGCAGTAATACTAATAATAATAATAATAACGTCGCCTGGAGATAGCACTAACAAAATGTCAGGCGTCTGCTAAGTGAATCTGTTGGCATTGTTTAGTGATTTTCTTTTATAGGATTTTAAATCAAAAGAAGCCGTTTTATGGTCTCAGCTTATCACAAATATTTGCATGAAGACGTTGAACACACCTCCTCCTCCTCCTCCTCCTCCTTCTCCTCCCGTTTCCCACCTCTTTCCCTCCACCCCCTTCTTCCACCTCCTCTTTCTTGTCCCTCATTCCCCTCCTGTCTCTTATCCTCTTTCCGTACTCTCTTCTCCTCCTCCACATTCCATGTACTGTGTAATCATGTACTGCAGAGTGAGATGGGTGTGTACTGTACTGTACTAATGGCACGGTGCTGTGCAATTACATCTCGCCCCCCCCATCTCTCTCTCTCTCTCTCTCTCTCTCTCTCTCTCTCTCTCTCTCTCTCTCTCTAATGATGTACATTGGGGTGGTTGTGTGCTGTGTTATAGTTATGACGGGTACTGTGTAATTACATCTTAGTTACACCTCTCCCTCCCTACCCTTCCATCTACCCCTCTCCCAATTCTCATTCTTCTCTCTCTTTCTTCTCCCTCCCTACCCTTCCATTCCCTCTCCTCACCTCCCCCCCCCCTCTCTCTCTCTCTCTCTCTCTCTCTCTCTCTAATGATGTACATTGGGGTGGTTGTGTGCTGTGCTATAGTTATGACGGGTACTGTGTAATTACATCTTAGTTACACCTCTCCCTCCCTACCCTTCCATCTACCCCTCTCCCAATTCTCATTCTTCTCTCCCTTTCTTCTCCCTCCCTACCCTTCCATTCCCTCTCCTCACCTCCCTCCCCCTCTCTCTCTCTCTCTCTCTCTCTCTCTCTCTCTTTTCGTTATAATCCCTGTTTAATCTTCTACCTCTTATTCTCTCCCTTCCTTCCTCCTCTCCCTCCTAGATATTCACTTCCTCTTCCTTCCTCCCTCCTCTTTTCTTGCTCCCTCTCCTACTCTTTTTCTCCCTCCTTTTTCTCTTTAATTTTCATCCCTCATTCTCTTCCCCTTTCTTTTTCCTCTCCTCTCCCCTTTCGTCCCATCCCGTCCACTCCCGTCCCCTCCCCTCCCCTCAACTCCTGTCCCCTCCTCTCCCCTCAACTCCTGTCCCCTCCCCTCCCCTCCATTTTATTCCCTTCGCCCTCTTCTGTCTCAGTCCTTCCCTTCCTTTCCCGTTCTTTATCTCCTTGCGTCCCCTCTCCTGCCCCTACCCCCTCCTCTCCCCTATAATTACTCATGCTTACCTGTAGTTAAAGCACCCTCAGATGACAGGTGTGGAACGCAGGTGTCAGCAGGTGTGGGGGCTTTGTAATTGTGGTCTCAGGTGTGGCTTTCTTGTAATTATATTTTGTTGTGTGTGTGTGTGTGTGTGTGTGTGTGTGTGTAGTTATTGTTGCAGGTGTGGAGAGTAATGTTCTTACAGATGTGAACAGATGTGGTTTGCTTACAGTTGAGTTCCAGTATTTGTGGTAGGTATGTTTTTTTGTAATTGTAGTCCTGTAATCGTATTTTTGTAGTTGTAGGAAACAGGTGTAGGAAGGTGTGTTCATTATATTCAGCATGTGTGTAGTTTAATTTTTGTAATAGCTTGGAGTTGAGGGGAGGTGTGTTTAATTTGTAATTGTGGTTTCGGTTACAGTTACAGTTGTGGAAGGGTGACAGGTGGCCCTCTTTGTAACCATGTTTTTTGTAATTGTGGGTGTTGACGTAATAGTGGGTTGTGTTGTTGTGCTGAGGGGTGAAAACGGTTGTGGTTAGAGAGAGAGAGAAAGAGAGAGAGAGAGAGTGTGTTAGGGTGTCAGTGGGGAGTGTGATTATGGTAATGAGGCGAGTGAGAGAGTGATTTGTGTGGGAGTAGGCTATCTTTCTTTATCCTCGCTTTATTTTCTCACTTTCTTTATTCTTCACGTTTTCTTGATTTCTTTATTCATACTTTTCCGTCATCAGTTTCTCCGGGTTGTTTATCTTCGCTTTTTTTTTCTGCTTTTGTTCCTTATCCATTTTTTTGTATCCTGTCCCTGTCTTTATTTTCTTTATTTTCTCATTTTCTATTTTCTCACTTTGTGTCGTATTACTTTATTATCGTCAGTTTTTTCCTTTATTTTACTCTATCACTTTTATTTCCCTATTTTTCGATTTTTTCCTGTTATCAATTTTTTTATTTATTATTTTTATTCTGTTTTCGCTTTCTCATTTTCTTTCGATTTAATCACTATTTTTATACATTCATTCTTAGATTACAATAATATTCTCTCTCTCTCTCTCTCTCTCTCTCTCTCTCTCTCTCTCGTTATCTCTTTATCGCGGCAAAATAAACGCATAAGAAGCCTGGGAGCGTCTTTATACTCACATCAGGAGAGAGGGAGGGAGAGAGAGAGAGAGAGAGAGAGAGGGGATAGCTAAGCAACTGTCACCTCTTCCATCACACACCTGTTCTCTCACGTGTTAATGAATGGGAGAGAGGGAGGGGAGTAAAAGGGAGTGTGGGAGAGAGGGAGAAAGAGAGAGGGAGGGAAGGAGGGGGGACTTAGGTGAGAACATAGGGATGGGAGAAAAAGTTAAGGAGGAGGGAGGGAAGAAGGGAAGAAAAGTTTGTGTGATGGAGGGAGGGGAGAAATGAGGGCTAGTCTGAGGGGAGAGAGAAAAGAAAAAGTGGGAACGAAGGACGTAAAGAAAAAAAGAGAGTATGGAAGAAAATAAAGTAGGGAGGAGGAAAGGGTACTGATGGAGAGAAAAAGGGAGAGGATATGAAAGAGGGAGAGAATAAAGAAAGGGGGAGCCGGGAAGGTAACGAGGAAAGTGAGATAAAAAGAGGGAGGGAGAAAGGGTAGAAGGTGAGAAAAGAAAAAGGGAGGAGGAGAAGATGATGAGGGAAGAGAGACAGGAAGAAAAGAATGGAGGAAGTGAGGGAGGGAAATTGTGAGGCTGAGAAAACGGAGGAGGAAAAGGAAGGAATGTATGAGATGAGAGAGAGAGAGAGAGAGAGAGAGAGAGAGAGGACGGGGGAGGGGGTAGAACAGAGGAAGGAATGTTGGTATGGGATAAAAAGAAGTGGGTAGGTAGAAAAATAGGTAGAAAACTAGGTAGGGTGGTTGGGGAGATGGGTAGGATGGGTATAGGTAAGTTGGTACCTAGAAAGTAGAGAGGTGTAGGAAGGGTGGTAGTAAGTGATAGGTAGGCGGGAAGGTAGGCATGTAGATGAGGTGGTAGGTAGGAAAATTGGTAAGTAGGTAGGATGGGCTAGGTAGATTTGTGTGCATGTAAGTAAGATATAGAGAGATGAGTAAGAGAAATAAGGGGGAGGAGGGTAAGGAAGAGAGAGAGAGACAGAGTCATGACGGTATAGGAGTGACGTGTGTGTGTGTGTGTGTGTGTGTGTGTGTCTTGGTATGTGACTTTAGTGGTGGGCCTGTGCAGTGTGGTGGTGTGTGATGATGTGTAGTGGTAGTTGATAGTAATTATGTAATAGTATTTAGTTTTGTGACCAGTGTTATGTGATGGTGTGTATGGTATGTGATGGTATGAAGTGGTGGTGTGCTTTGTGTGGTAACTTTTATAATCAGGAAATAAATATTGTGGTCTGCAGGAAGGTAGTGTGGTATGTAGTTCTGAAAGGAATGTGGCCGTGATGTGTGCTACTGGTATGTTTTAGTGGTAGCACTGTATGGTATGTGTGTATTTATGTGCGTGCGTGCGTGTGTGTGTGTGTGTGTGTGTGTGTGTGTAGTGATATGTTGTAGGAGTGTATGATGTTTTAGTGGTATGTTTTAGTGGTCTGCAGAGGTGTAGTGGTGTGTGGTTAGCCAGACAGCCAGACTCTGACTCACCCCTGGTTAATAATTCACCGGGGTAATGTCTAGGGGGTGACGTGGAAGGAGGGAGGGGAGTAAAGAGAAGCGGGAGGGGGAGGGGGTTAGTAAGGAGGGAGGAGGGAAAAAGAAGAGGTATACAGACTGGAAGGCAGGTGTGTGAGACGGTGGGGAGGGGAAGAAAGAATGAAGAAGGGGAAAAACTTTTCATACTGGTTGACAGGCATGTGTGGCAGGTGTGTGTGGAATGTGTAGAAGCTTTGTACTGGGTGAGGTATTTGGGGCAGATGTGTAGTGTTTAATGAGTGGAGAGCAGATATGTGGCGGAGGTGTGTTGGGCAGGTATGTGAGGCAGGTTTGGAGGAGAGGTGTGTGAGGTAGGTGTGGGGGGCAAGTGTGTGGGTAGGCATGTCACACAAATTTTAATAAGGCAGGTGTTGTGAAAGGAAGGTGTATGGGGTAAGGTGTGTGAGGTAGGTGTATACTGAGGTAGATATGACGAGTGAAGTAATGTGTGAAGCAAGTGTAAGAAGCAGCTGCGTTGGGTAGATGTGTAAGGCAGATGTGTGAGGCAGATGTGTAGTAAATCAAGAACGTGAAACAGATGTAGTGTGGCAGGTGTTCTGGGCATACAGAGTCAGGTGTGTAGTGAGGCAGGCAGGTATGTGAGACAGGTATCGAGTTAGGGTAAGCCATAAAGGAAGGTAAGTGGTAGGGACAGGTGGGTTAGAGAGAGAGAGGGAGAGAGAGAGAGAGAAAGAGAGAGAGAGAGGAGCTTATATGCGAGTAAATAGGGAGAAAATATTAAAAAGAAAAAGTAAACAAGACAGTAAAAAGGAGCAAATAAACAGGAAATAAAGAATAAATAAGAATATTAGAAGTAAAAGTACATAGAGGAAACAATTAAAAGAAAAGAAGAGAATATGCAGGAAGAAGAACTAAAGGAAAAGGGTAATGATGGCGAAAAAGAATGGAAGATAGTATTCAGAAATAAATAGGAATAGAGAGAAAGAGAGGAATTAAAGAGAGATTGACTATAGAAAATATAAAAAGGTAAAGAAAGGGAAGGCAGTGAGTAGGGAGTAAAGAGGAAATAAAAAAGACAGTGGGGAGTAAAGAGTAAATGAGAAAGCAGATGAAGAAGGAGCAGCGTAAATAGAAAAATAGATAATGAATAGGAAATAAAGAGTAAATAGAAACGTAGACAATAACGAGGGAATAGAGGGCAAATAGGGAGTAAAAAGGGCATTACAGGTAAGATAACGAGCCGTCAGCCTGACAAAGGGAAGAAAAGGGAGTTGGAGGGGGGAAGGCAAGATGTGAATGGAGTAGGGAAGGGAGGAATGGGGATTAAGAGGGACTGGAGATGGAATGGGAGGCAGGGGAGGGGGAGATGAGGAAGAAGTGTTGAATGGAGAGGAGAGGGGGTTGAGGGAGGAGTGGGAGAGGAAAAGGAACTGAGGTTGAGTGGGATAGGAGGGGGTGGGAGGGTTCAGGAGTGAAAAAGATGGAGTGAATGGGATGGGTCGAGGAGGGAAGGGGTGAAGAACGAGGTAGAGAGATTCATTGCAGGGGAAAATTGGATGGGAGGGGAGCGTAGGAGTAGGGGGAAGGGGAAGGAAAGGGGTATGAAGGAATGGGGGAGAGGGGGAAAGGTGGAAGGGGAAAAGAGGCTTGGGTTGAATGGAATGCGATGGGAGAAGAAGTAAAAGTGAATTGAAGGATGATAGCAAGCTTAAATTGGTGGAGGAAGAGAGGGAAAGAAGAAACTACAGGGGAACCAAGAGAAGGAGGAGGAAGAGGAGGAGATGGGCAGTAGAGGTGAGAAGATAAGGGAGGGAGAGACTGGAGGGAAAATGGAAGGGAGATATATGGCAGAGCGAGAGAGGAAATAGAAAAGTAGATACGTACAGAAGAGAGAGAGAGAGAGAGAGAGAGAGAGAGAGAGAGAGAGAGAGAGAGAGAGAGAGAGAGAGAGAGAGAGAGAGAGAGAGATCCCTTTCTGCTTGTACATTCAGTAAGGGTACAAAAAAATAACCTAGCTTATCTACCCACTTATCTTACAACCCTCCCATTCTGACCCTCACCCCCATACCATCACACAATCTCTCTTCCATTACTACCCACTTTCCCTTACATTACCTCTCTCTCTCTCTCTCTTTCTCTCTTACACACACACACACACACACACACACACACACACACACAAAACCCAGAACATAACCTTTCTTTAGTCCTGGTCGTTCTCATTTCTCTTTTTTCCTCCTAATATTCTCCCTGGAAACACTGGATATTTTCCTGTGGTTGTATTGAAATTGCCGGGGAGTTATTTATTTATTTTTTTATTTTTTTATTTTTACTTCCCTTCTTTCTCTCCAACAGTTTTCCTCTCATTTTTCCCGGTACCATAATCTTCCCTCCTTTCTTTTTGTTTTCCTCCATTCTTTTTTTTTTCCCCATCGTTCTCTCTTTAGTTCACATCTTTCCCGTCCTTCCTTCCCCCCCCCCCATCTTGTCAGACTCCATTCCTCCCCTTTCCCTCCCTTTTCTCTTTTCTCTCCTTTTTCTCGTTCTCTCTTTCCTTCTCTGCATCTTTCTGTCCAGTCACTCTTACCCCCCTCCTCTTTCTTCCTCTCTCCATCCCCTCAAACCCTTCCATCCTTCTCTTCATTCCTAGCGCTTAACTCTCCTTCGTCACTTTTTCCCCATCTCTTCCACACATCCCCCATCCTTCTGTCTTTTTGTTTCTCCCACTCTTCCCCCCCCCTTCTCCTCCCTCTCCTCTTTCTATCCCTCCTTCTTCCATCTTTCCTTCTCTTTCCTCTTCCTCCCCGTCGTGCCTGTCCTTCCCTTACTTCTCACCTCCCTCCGGCCTTCCATCCATTCCAGTTTCTCATTTCCATCTTGTCTCCCCTTTCTCCCACTCTTTCCTCAGTTCCCTTTCCTTCCCTTCTCCCCATTCCTTCATCCGTTTCCTCCTTCTAGCCTTCCATCACTTTCTCTTCCCACTCCTTCCCCTCCATACCTCCATTTATTCTTCTCATTCTTATCGATATAGCTCTTCTCCTCCTCCTTTTTCCGTCTCCCCTCCCTCTCCTTTTCCCATCTCCCTTTCCCATCTCCCATTCCATTTCCATCCTTCTGTTCCTTCACGTCTCTTCTCTCTAATTCCCTATCTATCCATCTATCCATCCCTGACACTTCCTTTCCAACCTCTTCACATTCCCATCTCGTCTCCCCTTTCTCACCTAATCCATGTATTTTACCTCCCTCCCCTTCTTCATCTCTCTTTCCTTCTCCCCTCTCTTCCTCATCCCTCTCTCTTCACCCACCCCTGTCCCTCCATCACTCCTTCCCTCCCCTTCCCCCGCCCCTCTCCACCTAGATTGGACAGTGGGTCGGAGCGACATAGATTTAGCTCAGCGACACCACACACACCTTTTCATTAACGCATCTACTCCTTCCCTTCCCTTCCCTTCCCTTCCCTTCCCATCCCTGTTCCTCCCATTCCCTTCCATACTCTCTTCCTCCCCTTCCCCTTTTTCCCCTCCCCCCTCTAGTCTTTCCTTCTTCTACAGTCCATTCATCTTACCTTGTTTCTTTCCTTCTTCTCCTTTTTCCTTCCGTTTATCTCTCTTCACCCCATCCATGTATCCTTCGTATCATTCCTGGGCATCAGCTGTAGTTACTTCTGGCGTTGAGTTTTTATGTATGCATGTGTGCATGCATGTATGTGTGTATGTATGTATGTATATATAGTTGCAACAGAACTTTAAATCCTTACAGACGTTTTCAATAAAACTTGCACATGCAATCGTTTCTGGACCCAAGGCTGAAATTTTAAATTTGGGTCAGATTGCTGTTCTGAAAGGGGGTGTTTTGGCCACTGTTTGTGGTCCTTGGACGGCTTTGATAGTGGAATGTGGGTAGCAGGGTACGTAGAATACTGCCAACGCACTCGGGACTTCGTTTAGATTTATCAGAGCGAGAGAGAGAAAGAGAAGATAGATGTCCTCTGTGACGGTGTTCTGGCCACGCCCCTCGCCAGGGGAAGTGGCAGCGAGCGAAGGCGCTTATCCTTTTGTATTACGTAACCTCTCCCCGTCTCTCCCACCCTCTCCTCTCCCCCTCGTCCACCCTACTCCCATTTTCAAATCTCTCCCCTTCCATTTCCCTCTCCCTTCCTCCCCCCCATCATCCCTCCCCTTAAAGTGGACAAAGGGGCGAAGAGAGACATACATTTAACCCCCATGACACCACACACACCTTTTCATTAACGCCTCTCTACGTCCCCTCCCTCTCCCCATGCTCTCCCTTTTCCCTTCTTTCCTATCCTTTCCTCTTCCCTTCCCATCTCTAAAGTCCTTTCGTCCATCCTTCTTCTCATCCCTTCCGTTCTTTCCCTCCCGCCGTTTATCATCTTTCCTTTTTCCATACCTTCATCCACCATGATTACTTGACCTCCTCCCTCTCTTGTCTTTCGTCTTTTCCAGAAATCTCCTTTCCCCTCATCCTATCCGTTTCCCTCTTTCTCATGAACTGCCTCCCCCTCCATCCTTTCCTTTCTCCATCTCCCTTATTTTCTTTCCCGTCCCAGTTCTTTCTTATCCCCTTCCATCTCCAAACCTCCCCCCTCCCGCAGAGGACAGTGGAGGGTGAGAGAAATAGATTTGGCCTTCATCATATCACGCATGTTTTAATTAGCACCAATTATTCGCTCTTTTCCTTCCTTCCCTTCCATTCCATTCCCATTCCTTTCCTTCCCTTCCATTCCATTCCATTCCCATTCCTTTCCTTCCCATTCTTTTCCTTCCTTTCAGTCCATCCATTCTGTCTACATTTCCTTGGATCCTTTCCCCTACATTTCCCTCTTCCATCTTCCTTTCTCCATCCAATATTCTCACATTGTCTCTCCCAGCATCTGCTCCGCCCTTCCCTCCTTGTCTTTTCATTCCCTCAGTTCCTCTCCTCCTTTGCCTCCCTTACCCCTCGATCTCCCTCCCCTCCCCCTCCCCCGTCCTCTAAAGTGAACAGCGGGACCAAGAGAGACAGAATGCTTTTAGACACCATGACCGACAAAGACATGGATATAAGAGTCATGACACCTCGCCTCAATTACTCCTTTTCCCATCACTTTTCTTCCTTCCCCTATTTCTTTTCCCCTTCCCTTGACACTTCCCCTTATGTGGCCCCTCTCTCCCACCCCCCTTTTTTTTTCTTTAAGCAACGATTCTACTCCATTTCTCTTGCCTTACCTCGCCTCCTTACTTTTTCCCTCCCGTCCACTTTCCTTCCTGTGACCACCTTCCCCTTCCTTTTACTTATTTTATCATTTACCCATCCATGCCTCCGTATGTCACTATTACCTAAGCTCCCTCTTCCTCTTTCTCTTCCCTGACCCTTCCCACTACCATACCCATCCCTCCCCTCTCCCATTCTGTTCTCCCTGCCTCTCCATCTCGCTTCCCTCCCCCAAAATGGAGATCGGGACGGAGAGAGACATAGATTGAGCTCCATGACACCAGACACAGCTTTTAATCAACGCCTTTACTCCTCATCTCCCCTTCCTTTCCTCCTCCTCCCCTCCTTCCTCCTCCTCTCTGCCCTTCCTGCCCATCCCCTTTTCGTCTCTCCTCGTCCCTCCCTTTACGCTTCCTCTTCTTCCGCTATTCCTTTTCCTTTCCTCTTCTTCCCTCCCTCCCCTTTCCTTCCCTCTTCTTTTCTGCCTTCCTTCCTATCCCCTTTTCTTCTCTTCTCATCCCTCCTATCCTTTACTCACTCTCACCTGGTTCCCTCTACTCATCTCCATCATTCCATCCACCCTTCTCACCCTCCCTTTCCCCACCCCCTCAACCTCTCTGATTCCAGACCAGTTGTCCTTCTTATCTCTCCCACCTCTCTTTCTACCATCCGTTACTTCCACTCTTCCATCCTCATCCCTTCCTTCCTCTCTTCCATCCCCAGTCCCTTCCTTCCTCCTTCCCATGCCCTAGAATAGACCACAAAGAATGGAGAGACATTGATTTACCTCAGTGGTACCATACACATCCCTTAATCAACGCCTTTACTTTCCCCATCCGATCCTTCCCTCTCGTCTCCTGTGTTCCCTTCTCTTCTCTCTCCCTCTCCCTCGATCCATCCTTCCTTCCAGCAATCCCTGTATCCCAGTCCATCCCTGTCTCTTCCCTCTTCCCTCTACCCTCCCACTTTTCATCCTTTTCACTCTCTGTTCCTTCCTTTTCTCTCTCTACTCCACCCTCGCTTTTCCCCCCTCCTACCTCCCTTCTTGTCCCCATTTACATTCCCCCTTCTCCTCCGTTCCATCCCTTTTCCATTCTTCTTCGTCTTCAGTCCTCATCCCTCTGTAGCCCTTTCCTTTCTCATCCCCTCCTTCCTCCTCCTCGTCCCCTTCTACATTACCCCCCCCCTTTTCCGTCCCCCTTTCTCCTCCGCCCTTTTCCCTCTGTACCCCCTCCTCCCTCCATTCTCGTCCCCTTCTCCTCGACTGGACATTGGAACGAAGAGAGACATAGATTTAGGCTCCATGACACACCACACAGCTTTTAATCAACGCCGTTTGTTCCCCCCCTACCTGTATTATCTGCCAGCCGGAGACGCCGCTCATGGCATGGGGGAGGGGGGAGTACGAGGATGTCATCTGTGTCCCTGGGTGTCCTTCTTCGGTCCTGGGTGTCCTGCTGTTGCCGTGGATGCCTTTCTGTGGCCCTAGGTGTCTTTCTTTGGCCTTAGATGTTCTGTTGCCCTGGATGTCCTTCTGTTGCCCTAGGTGTCCTTCTGTTGCCTGTGTGTCCTTCTGTTATCCCGGGTGTCCTTCTGTTCAGCGTGCCCTATGGTCTTGGCTGTCCTGCTGTGGGTCTTCTTTGCCCTTTGTGTCTGGTGTTCCTTCTCTTGCTCCTGCCATAGAGTTCCCTTTGTAATGCCCTGTCTTCCCTGTCCTTCTCTGATTTTTCTTTATCCTTTTGTCGTCCTTCTTTTGCCCTGTCGCGATCTGTGGTCCTGGGTGTCCTTCCGTGCCCTGCCTGTCCTTCTGTGGTCCTCCTCTTTGTCCCGGGTGTGGTGGGATAGTGTTGCTGTGGGCTAAAGGTTGGCGTCATCTAATTAAGGACGGCCAGGTGAATGTAAAGGTGTCCTGTGATTATTATGATGTGTCCTGGGTAGCCTTCAGTGTCCCTTTTTTGTCCCGGGTGTCCTGCGTCCTGCCCCTCACTGCCCTGGGTGACGGGGTTATTGTTGGTTGAGGGTTGGTGTACTGTAATTAAATCCTTCAGCAAGAGGACGCGTTTTTTTTTTTTTTTTTCAAGTTCTGCCGCCACCAGACGATTTTTTTCAGCTGTGGAGAGATATACTGAGTTATTTTTTCTTATTCCCTCGGTTCCAAAAGTCTTCCCATAGCGAAATTAAAGTCGTGGGGAGATAGCAAAAATGAAATAAAAATGATGTCCTGTGGCTGAAGGGACAAAGGTGTAGTGTGTTGTAATTAAGAGAGAGACAGGTAAGGCAGGGCAGTTGAGGTAGGACAAGGAAATATAATGTCTTGGTATTATTGTGTACCCTGTAGAGCGTCATTATCGTCAGTGTAGGTAGCTTGGATGCACGTCTTTCTTTAGCGATTTATTTTGTATGTAATGGTTTTGTACTCGGATTTTATGTATGTGTTTCTGACATCGACATAGATTGCGTAAGATTTAAGGAGAATAGTATCAAGGGCCGTATCAGAGAGAGAGAGAGAGAGAGAGAGAGAGAGAGAGCATTCTACCCCTCCGTCCCTTAATTCTTATCGTGGGCGTCTTCTTTTTCTTCTGTGGTTTGTCAGTGTGTGGCTTGTGTTAATAACTGGTTGAACTGCGACCCTTGTGACCACATGACTAGCGCCTGAGGCAGGTGGAGACCTTAGCCCACCTGCTCATACCCTCTTCCTTTTACTGTTTTCGTTTTCATCATTTCCCAGTCCGATTGAGTTTATATATATATATATATATATATATATATATATATATATATATATATATATATATATTTGTTCAGTTGCAACCCTAGGCTCATCTGAACATGAACCTGATAGACTGAATGCCGAAGTTGCCCAGCATCCGTAGTCCACTTTCCTCCTTTTAGGGGATAGGGAGGGGACTGAGGGACGTTTGTATAACTGGGCAGCTCCACCGCCCGGTTATATCGGCGAAGGCGTCTTTCAGTTTGGAGACACCTAGTTATAAAGAAAATAAAAGCAAAAAAATAAAGGACGCCCCCCTTGAAACACACCTAGAGGTTGCATTCTACCCTGTATTCTCCTTATCCTATCTGTCTTAAAGTTTCTACATCACGTATATGAGCAGAATCCAGTCACTGGGTAACTAGAGGAGTGGGCAGGGGGGGGATGGCACCGTCCCCTCACACCGCCACCTAAGCACGCCTATAGGGGGTGTAACCTATCCCCTGTGTCTTTATGGGGCCAGAAGGATGTACACTAGACAGCAAAAGTCTCGCTGCTCTCCCATCTCTCTCCATGGGCTTCAGAAACTCAGTCTCGTGATTCTCCAGCAGCTGACACTGATTATTTATTTAGCCAGAGATCAGTGTGTCATCAGCGTCATATGCTTCGGGTTTAAGGGACTCATTTTCAAAGACCCTACTGTAGACAGAAAAGCAGAGGAGATAACAGAACATGACAGGGCTTTTTTTTTTGGGGGGGAGGGGGGCGATGGTACGTTCAGCGGTTCGGTCGACTGTACAAGACTTAAACTACCAACCTAGCACCTGCACACACACACACACACACACACACACACACACACACACACACACACACACACACACACACACACACACACACACACACACACACACACACACACACACACACACACACACACCTAGATTCGAACAGTAGATGGTGTTTGTGTGGTAATTGAATCAGAGAGAGAGAGATTCAGGTGACGTGTGTGTGTGTGTGTGTGTGTGTGTGTGTGTGTGTGTGTGTGTGTGTGTGTGTGTGTGTGTGTGTGCGTGCGCTAATGACTGCTGCTGTTATGTAAATTGGCCTTTTAATTGCAGGTGTTGTTGAGAGCACCTTTTGTCGTGCCTCAGGTGTGTTGAGTAGCACCTGAGAGAGAGAGAGAGAGAGAGAGAGCGGTACCTTTTGATCGCCGAGTGAATGGCCAGCCCTCCACATCTACCCCTCTGTCCATCTGTCTGTTCATCTATCTATCATCTATTGTCCCTATGTCAGTTCTTCACCCAGTCAACCCTGTCTGTTTGATTATTCATTGGACAATCAACGCGTCTCTGTGCATTTTTCTCTGTTCTCTCTTCTTTCATTCATCTATCTGTCTGTTTGTCTTATCTGTCTGTCTAACTATTTATTTATCTATATCTATCTATCTATCTGTCTATCTGTCCTCCCCTTCTTTTCCTCCATATATTTCCCTACTTCCTAATATTTTCTCCCTCTTTCTTCCTCCCTTTCTATTACTTTCTCCTCATTTCCCTTATCCTAATATCTTTCCTTCCCTCCCTCTGTCTCCCCTTTTCAGTCCTCATCATTCCCTCCTTTCTCTCTCCCCTTTTCCCTCCCTGCTTTCCTTTCTTCGTCATTCCCTCAGTCTTTCTCCCACCTCGTACCTTTTTCTTTCCTTATTTACCCTAACCCTTCCTTCCCCATCTTCCTTACTCATTCCTTTATCTCATCCTCATCCCAGTCCTTTTTGCTCCATATCCCTCCTTATCTTTCTGCTTTTCATCTCTCTCTTCCTCTCTCATTTTTATTCGTACCCTTCCTCGTCTTTCCTTTCCTTCTCCCCTTCCTCTCCTTTTCTATTCTCCCTCCCTCCCTTCTCTGACTCTCATCCCTTCCTTCCTTTCCTTCGCTCTTTCCCTCCTCGCCCCGCTTCCCCCTATTCTCCCTTTTGCCTCTTCTTCATCCCTCCTTTCCCTCCCTCCCTCCCTTTTTTCTCTACTCTCTCTTCTCCTCCCTCACCTTCACCCTCTTCCTCCTTTCCCCTCCCCCATTCTATTACATCTTTCCCTCTCCTTTTCGTACCCTTCCCACCCATACCCCATCCCTCCCTCCCTCCTTCCCCCATCCTTTCCTCTTACCTTCTCCCTCCCTCCTCCCCCCATCCTTTCCTCGTACCTTCTCCCCCCCCTCTCCACCTCCTTCCTCTCCTCCTCCTTCCCCTGTATTATCCCCTTACCTTTTCCCTCCCTTCTCCACCTCCTTCCCCTTCCCCTAGTACCCTTTCTCCCCTCTCCACCTTCTCTCTTTCCCCTTCCCCTTCTCACCCTTTTCCTCTCCTCTACACCTCCTTCCTCTCCCCTCTCCCTTCCCCTTCCCCTCTTCACCTCCTTCCCCCCCTTCCCCTCTCCATCTCCTTCCCCTTCCCTTCCCTTTCCTACCCTTTCCCTTCCCCCTTCCAGATGAGAAGAGTAGAGCCATTTATCTTTCCAGTCTTCCTTCTCAGCCATGCAGGAATGTATAGGCCCTACCTTAATGCCTTCCCCCCATCCTCATCTGGCCTTGGAAGTTGTGGTAGCAGAGTCCGTGCTTGTGGTAGAAAAAGTGATGCTTGTGGTAGGGATGGTGGTGGTTGTGTTAGAAAAAGTGATGCTTGTGGTAGGAGAGGTGGTACTTAATGTAGAGAGGGTGATGCTTGTGGTAGTGATGGTGGTACTTGTGGTAGAAAGAGTGGTGCTTGTGGTAGTGATGGTGGTGGTTGTGGTAGAAAAAGTGATGCTTGTGGTAGGAGAGGTGGTACTTAAGGTAGAAAGAGTTATGCTTGTGGTAGTAGAGTCGGTACTTGCAGTAGAAAGAGTGATGCTTGTGGTATTGATGGTGGTGGTTGTGGTAGAAAGGATGATGCTTGTGGTAGTGATGGTGGTGGTTGTGGTAGAAAGAGTGATGCTTGTGGTAGCGGAGCAGGTAGTTGCAGTTGTTGAGGCAGGACGATTTATTTATTTGTGCTGGTGGTTAGTTTATGTTAGCTAGTATATGAGAGTAACCTGTCTTTTTATCGCTCGGTTTTATCATAGGAGGTAACCTTAACCCCTTGACGTTGAGAAGGTCAGACTGGATAACACAGTACACAAATACACAGTGTAACTCTGTTATGGCGCCACGCTCACTAATATTCACACGTCAGAGAACACTATTTATCTATGTACACTGCACCCCACACCATACTACTGATAACTTCATTCTAATGCCAACACCACTAATGCCCGTATTCTATGTTGGTTAAGGAAGGTCCCAAACACCTATTCCTAAGCGATTTATTTTGCTTATAACGCCTTACTGTCTGATTGTGTTATATAAATCCTTCCAACATCGCCAAACTCTGCATAAATAACGTACAAAAAAAGATACTTGTATTAACTAGCCATATCCAAAAATAAATCGCTAAAGAAGAGGTGTTAGGGAGCCTCCATGCCCGACGAGAATACAGACCTAAGACGGCCACACAACATCCTCTAAAGATGAGTTGGTGGGCCATCAGGGTGCGGCAGGAAATCGGGATATATTGAAGGGACCCCCACTAACACAATCCCAGAACACAGACCCTCGCAGAGACATAAATCACCTGGGCAGCGAGAGAATTGTGTGTCAGCGGTGGGTGGAGCAGGGGTGTATAGGAAGGGCAAATGGGGGTATTCACAGAGTACGTACCCCCCTCCACCCCACCAGTATGTGGTAAGTGCATGCAAATTGGTCGCTACCGTATGTGGCGTGGAAGAGAGTAAACATATATACGCACACACGTTCACATACATACATACATATATACATCTACATATGCACACATACCTGGCACATACTCTATACTCCTTGATACTGCATGCCCTACATACATATACATATATACAGTACGCATATGCATACACAAGTGCAGTACACATAAAACAAATATTTTATCTGCCTGCCTGCGCCTGTCTAGCTGTATGTTTATCAGTGTCTGCCGTCAGCTGTAGTTGTCTATTTTCTCATACCTATTCATATTCTGCTCATCTGTTTTTTCCATATTAGTCTATCATATACATACCGACTTTATATATATATATATATATATATATATATATATATATATATATATATATATATGTGTGTGTGTGTGTGTGTGTGTGTGTGTGTGTGTGTGTATTAATTGTCATAAGCTATATTTTTTGCAACTATAACTATTTATCTGTGCATCTAATATTTTCTCCTTTTATATGTATCTAAAATATAGTACAGTGTATAACCAGGATAGTCTATGTAGCTGTGTATTGCCATACGAGTATATCTCCTGTTATATCGACCCAAATCTATATCTTGTCTTGTAGCATTGATATATCTGCATTTTTATATTCCCATGGTCTTTTTCATCTAACAGTTAATATGTGTAGTTATTATGTAAAGGTAATTACAGGTAGCCACTAACGAACAGGTAACGTGTGTGTGTGTGTGTGTGTGTGTGTGTGTGTGTGTGTGTGTGTGTGTGTGTGTGTGTGTGTTTAGCATACATATGGCTGTTTATACCCCATCTTACCCCCAAGGCAGGTGGAAAAAAAAAGGCAGTAGAGAAGGACAGGTGTGTGGGGAGGAGAGGCGGGTGTGAGAGGAGGTAGGCATTTTTGTTTTAAGGAGAGAGATCATCATTATCATCATCACTACCTGTTATCATCATCATCATCATTATCACTTTCATTTCCATCATCATCATCATCATATCCCAATACTGCATGGCGTGGGTAGAATACAGAATCAGGAATAGGAAAAGACAAAAACAGATATGCTATTACTAAGTGAAATGAGCCACAGAAGGAAAAGGATCTAGAGAAAAATGTGTTTGATATGTTACCTATTTCTGTTTCCTATTTTTATTTTGTGCATCCATACTCCAGTTTGGTCCACAGTTGCCATTTCGTCATCTTGAATTGTGGGGTGCTGTGTGAATCTCTCTCTCTCTCTCTCTCTCTCTCTCTCTCTCTCCATTGTGGTAATAGAATCGCAAGACATGTGTGAGAGAGAGAGAGACCTTCACACAGCACCCCACAATTCAGCAAGCCTATCATAATGCTCTTACCCGCGTTATTTGCCGTGATTCAGAGTTCCCTACCGTGAAATTACACTTGCCCGACCTTTTTTTTTTTTTTTTTTTTTTTTTTTTTTCTCCAACCTTGCCCTCCCATTGGTCTAGAATATAGCCATGGCCGTGTTTTGTGTCCTGACCGCTGATTGGCTGAGAGTAGCGGTGGTGCGATGACGTCATAGCTGCCCAGCCAATCACAGTGGGCTTCTTTTTAGGTACCAGTGACGTAACACATGGCCCGGTAGTAATTATATCCTCACGTGGAAAGTTAACTCAAAGGATACAGCAATCTCGACCCGACTTGACTTTCCGAATTAATAACCTTTCCTTCCGGTATGTGCAAAAGGTTATGTATTCACCCGTGTCTCCTTGTTTGCTAGATATTTTAAACAGTCGTCATTGGATTTCAATGAAATTTAGTGGATAGGTCGGCATTGGGTCAAGGAAGAGATTTTTAGAGTTGAAGGTGGATCCGGATCCGGACGTATGAAATGATAAATTTTTTGCGCACTCTGAAATTGTGTAACGGGGCAGACTAAGATCGTAGAACTAATTGACTGTGTAAGACTATAAAGGTATTCGTTGGCAGAAAGAAAGAATGACTGCAGTAGGTAATTTTATAGGCGTTGGCGGAGGTATATGCCCTATGAGTACTTCCTAGCTCTTCCGTTTGAACAACTCTTCGCACAGCGGAATCAAGATGCAACCATACTATTATAGTGGGTTTTTGTTTATCCTGATCAGGGAATATTGGCTCAGTGTCCATGGTTGTACACCCAGCGAGACAGTTACCTTGGGTTGTCTTCTTAACGTTGCCCAAAATCGCATAGCTAACATTAATCACATCAAATTGAAACGGTCAGATGGATGAGATGATTGCCATAGGGTATCCATGACGTCACACCCAGCCAACCAATCACAGTAGGCTTTCCTCATAGTGCTGTGAAGTGATTGGTTCCGAGATTAATGGCGTCACACCCTGCTACCCAGTCGCAGTGGTCTTTCGTGCTAATGGTGTAATTTGTATAATGCGCCTGTCTCCCCCACCATGCCTACCAATGCGCCGCTACCCACTTCCCACACTAGGATATACGTTACGTTGCAGGGGTTTCGTGCATGACTTACCAATGACCGGTATTGCCTATGGTAGCGATGTGCTGACCCAAAGCGGTGCAGGGATAGATTTATTTTATATATTTTAACGTAAGCAAGAGAGAGAGAGAGAGACTAGAATCATGCAGGATGTTGTCATTTGTAGATAAAGAAAATAGTGTCTCAAAGAATCATAGGCTCGATAGAAACCTCCAAAAAGTTGTCCGTTCTAGATAGCATTGAACAGAGGAGAACCAAAATCAATATCCTTTAATATCGAGATGCCTGGACACATGCCGTTTACAAGATTGGAGGTCGTAGGCTGAGGGAAGTGCAGGGTGAAGAAAACGTTCCAGAGTTGACCAGTTGCCTGTTCCCGGAAGAAGGACTGGGAGTACTGGTTAACTTGTCTCTGAGCTGAGTGGTTTTGTGGTCGTGTAGTTGTTGTGTGTAAAGTGACAGTGGTTAGTTGTGGTGGTCTGTATGGTAGAGAGATGGAGGGAAAGAAGGTTATTGTAGTGGTAGTGTGGTTTGGTAGTATGGTTAATAGTGGTGTTGTGATTGTTGTAGTAGGTAGGAGATTATAGGGAGCGTGGTTGCGGTAGTGTGGGTGTTGGTGTGGTTGGGGTAGTGTGTTTCAGAGTGGTGGTGTGGTACATAGTGATTGTGGTGGTGTGGGTGTTGGTGTGGTTTGCTAGTGTGGTTGAGAGTGGTAATGTGATACGTAGTGACTGTGGTGATGTGATTGTGGTAGTGTGGGTGTTGATGTGGTTGGGGTAGTGTGTTTGAGAGTGGTTGTGTGATACGTAGTTATTGTGGCGATGTGGTTGGGGTAGTGTGGTTGGGTAGTGTGGTTGAGTGGTAATGTGATACGTAGTGATTGTGGTGGTGTGGGTGGTAGGGCATAATACAGTGGTTGGTAATTACATGTAGTGAGGTCATTCCACTGGCCCTAATTGGCTCTAATGAGGGGATTTCACGTGGCCATAATGATACCTTTGTCTTATTTCTTTCTCCTTTAATTTTCTCATTGTGTCATTACTGTTTTCTTCGTCTTTATTTTTCATTTTATTATTGTACTTCTTGTTCTTGTTCTTTTTCCATCTCTTCATCTTTTTTCTTTATAAATTTAAGTATTTTATTGTCTTCGATCTTTTTTATGTTATTCATGTGTTGTTTTTATTTTTGTTGTAATTTCTTTATTGGTGTCGTTGTCTTTTATTTATTGTTGTTGACCAGTTGTTAATATGTTTGGTGTGATGGTGATTTTACTGTTGTTATGTTTTATTATTATTATTATTATTGTTGTTGTTGTCCCAAAGTTTTTGTGGTCAGCAATTTTTTAAAAAATTGTTATTATTTTCCAGTACATTTTTTTTTTCTTTTGCATCCGACTGTTCATTGGAGAGAGAGAGAGAGAGAGAGAGAGAGAGAAATGAATGAGACAAAGTGGTGACAGAAGGATTAGACAGCTGTCCAAGCTGGTTGTATGAGAGGAGGGATTAGACCTTGTCCAAGCCTGTGTGTGTGCGTGTGTGTGTGTGTGTGTGTGTGTCAGAGAGAGAGAGAGAGAGAGAGAGAGAGAGAGAGAGAAAGAGACAGCGAGGGGACCAAAATAAGCCCACCCTGAAAAAATTGAGCTCACTAGGTTAAGGCTGGCTAGATTAAACTGTTATGTGTTAGAATGTGAATAGAACGTGGCACTAAGTTTTTTTAGTTTTCCTTGTAATTTGCAATGTCTTATGGTTTCAAGTTTTTATATACCTTTTTTATGCAGTTTTTTTCTTTTTTACAATGAATTATTGTATACTTTTCCGTAGATTTTTTTAACCCCTATTTTTTGTGCACTGATTTTTATATACCATTTGTTATTATTATTCACATTTTTCGTTGTTTTTCTTTATACATATTTTTATACATATCCCTGTTTTATTTCTGGTATTTATTGGTTTTTATGTGCCTTCATTTTTGCACCCTTGCGTTTCTTGCACTGATTTTTACATACACTTTTACACCAAATTTTTCATATACTCTTGTTTTTCACTTTTATGCGCTACTGTTTTATTGATCCTTGTTAGTTTTCCTCGTTCTGTTCTTTGCTGTTCGTTTATTGTCAGTACACTCTTGCGACTAAAGATGAGTGAGGTTATGTTTGTTAGCCTCTCTTTGTGTCTGTCTGTTTATGTATTTCTGTACGTGCGTCTTTTGTATATTTCTTTGCCTAGTTATAGAAACTGTAGTAGAAGGATCAGGATGAAAATTTTGTGGGGATAAAGTGATTAAATTTTGGTGAAAGTATGGCTGAGAACAAGGACATAGTGGAAAGACCAGTTTAAGAGCAGTGAGACACTTCTCCAAATAGTCTTGTTTCTTTCTTTGTATACTGTTTTGCAGGTTCATCATTGGCGTTATATAGCTCTTGTTAAGTTTAATTTAATTTCAAGTTCAGATATGGTTTTCATTTCGTCGTTTTCCGTATCCCTTTCTTTATCTAATTAAAGTTCCCCTGGTAAGTCGTAACAAGGATTGTATGTATATATATATATATATAAATATATATATATATATATATATATATATATATATATATCCATATGTGTTTATGTATTTATGTAAATACGTAATTTTTATATGGCAGCAAATGTTTGCATCCATATATGTAGACATTAAAGAACTCCTTCCACAGTACTGAATAAAACAATAGGTATGTTGACACGAAAATTAGCGCCATAAGCGCTGTATACTGAACAGTGGAGAGAGAGAGAGAGTGAGAGAGAGAGAGAGAGAGAGAGAGAGAGAGAGAGAGAGAGAGAGAGGCACCCGGGAGGCCAGTATTTGCTGTCAGGAGTGTGTGTGTGTGTGTGTGTGTGTGTGTGTGTGTGTGTGTGTGTGTGTGTGTGTGTGTGTGTGTGTGTGTGTGTGTGTGTGTGTGCATACTGTCGTGTTAAGTGGTGTTGGATGTGTATGTATATACTGTGTCCGCGTGCGTTTGAATTGTGTGCTGTATGATGTTTGTGTGTTTGCATGTGTATGTACCAGTATGTTGTGTGTATGATATGTGTGTGATTAGTTGTGTGTGCATTCTTGTTTAATGCTTATAGTGAGTAGTAATATTTGAGTGAGCATGAATTTATGTATTAATGTGTGTATGTATGTAAGAATGTACTCGTATACTCTGTGTGTGTGTGTGTGTGTGTGTGTGTGTGTGTGTGTGTGTAAAAGTATGCATTTTTCCCCATGTGCGTGCAGGTGTTTGTTTATTTCTGTGTACAGCATGTATGTATGTATGTATGTACGTCCTATCTGCCGACCGTTTACCGTTTATGTGTACCATAGGTCAGTGTGTGCGTGTGTTCGCATATGAGTGAGTGAGGGCGGTTACTCTGTGTACAGCTGGCGTGTGCGTATGTATATTCATGTGTGTATACAGTACCACCCATGTGTGTATCAATTGAGGTCACCGTGTGTGTGTGTGTGTGTGTGTGTGTGTGTGTGTGTAAGTATTATATAATGTATTTCTGGTAAATATGTATGGTGTATGTAATGATAGTTCATTCTTTGTGTATGTGTGTAAATGTGTATGTGTATATCCATGTGTATGCCTTTTTGAATTGCTGACTCCCCACACACGCATCCTCATACACATACGTGTATATATATGCATGTGTGTGTGTTTATATGTATGTATATAAACATATTTTACACTAGCACATACACCTAATGTACACACACTCAAACGTACCCACTTGCAGACACATGCTCTCACAGACATAATACACTTAGCACAAGCAGACAGTTATTTAAATCCATTGTTTTCCACGATACACACGCACATACATATACCAACACACACACATACATACAGTACACATGTGCACTGTAACACACTTTGACATCCAGGATAGGTGTGTGTGTGTGTGTGTGTGTGTGTGTGTGTGTGTGTGTGTGTGTGTGTGTGTGTGTGTGTGTGTGTGTGTGTGTGTGTGTACGGAATTATTAGATTTGCATGGTTGTCAAGGAGTGCTAAGTTACGGGTGTACAGATGTGTGCGTGTAAGTATGTGTATGTTCGTTTTTGTGTGCGTGTGTGCACCCCCTGAGGGCAACGGGTCCTTACTTAAGCTTGCCCAGGTGCTTCCTAGACCAACAGGTAGGCAGGTGGGCAGGTAGGGGGTATGCAGGTAGATCTGTAGGTAGGTGGGTAAGCAGGGGAGAGCTAGTAGGTAAGTAGGTGGTTTGTTAAGTGGGTTAGTAGGCAGGTAGGAAGTAGGTAGTAGGATGGGTAAGTAAGCAGGTAGGCTGAAGGAAGGTAAGGAGGTAAACAGGTGTGTGGAATAGGGTGGTAGGTTGGCAGGCAGTCAGGTAGACAGGTATGCGCAGCAGGGTGGTAGGTAGAGAGCGTATATGTAGGCAAGCAGGTGGGTCAGTAGGCAGGTGTAAAGGGAGATGGAGGTAGATAGGCAGGTGGGTTGGTAGGTAGGTATGCAGTTTCGTTAGTAGGTAGGTAGATAGATGTAGAATAGGTAATGGAAGGAAGTAGTTAGTAGGTAGGTAGGTAGGTACAGTGTTCGTAAGGGAAGGAAACAAGGGTAAGGGGAGTTTTAGGGAGGAAAAAACATGATGAAAGGAGGTGAAAGAAAGGGAGCCAGTTAGGAGAAGGGAGGGAAGGGAGAGAGAGGAATAAGTGTGAGAGAAGAAAGAAACAGAGTCGGGGAAAGAAAGAGAGAGAAATAAGAAACAGGAGGAAGATAAATAAGAAAAAAGAAGGGGATGAAGGATGATGATGGAGAGAGAGAGAGAGAGAGAGAGAAATGAATGTTAAATAGATTAGTTACGTAAAGAATCTCAGTCGGTGGGTTAATCTTGTGTTTTTTTCTTTGATTTCTTAGGTCTCTCTCTCTCTCTCTCTCTCTCTCTCTCTCTCTCTCTCTCTCTCTCTCTCTCTCTCTCTCTAATTTACCTCCCATCCCTCCCTCCATTTACTCACGTCCTCCCTTTAATTTCTCTCCCTCCCTCCCTCCAATCTCCCTCCCCCCTTCCCTCCTTAGATTGTACCCTCCCTCCTGCCTTACCTCCGACTGCATTCCTTCCTTCATTCTCCTTCTTTCTCTCCTTCCTTCCCTACCCCCATTTTCTCCTTCCCACCTTCCTTCTCTCCTTCATTTTTTCATCTTTCCCTCCTTCCTTTCCTAGTCTCCTTCCCCTCCTTCCGTGTCTTCCTTCTTTCTCCTCTTTTTCTTCTTCCTTCCCTCCCATATTTGATTCATTCATTTCTTTCTTTTTCCTCCTTCTTTTCCTCCATCCATTTTCTCTCTTTCATTTTCCTCCTCCTTCCCTTTTCTTTCTTTCTCATCTTCCTTCCTGCCTTCTTTTCTTCCCTCTATCGTTCCCTCCCTCCTTTTCTTGCTTTTCCTCCTTCACGCCTTGTTTTTTTTTCACTTTTCTTCCTCTGTCTTCTCTTCTTTCTTATTTTCTTCATTCATATCTTTCCTCTTGTTCTCGATTTTCTCTCCCCCTCTTTCCCCATTTCTCCCGCTCCTCGTTTCTTCCCCCTCTCTCTGTCCTCCTTCCGTCTCCTTCCTTCCTTCCTTCTTTCGTTACACCTCTCTTCTTTCCTCACACCTTCTTTCCATTTCTTCTTGTTCTTTCTCTCTCCTTTCTTCACATTACCATCGCAGCTTTACCTCACATTATCTGTTGTCCATCTCTCTCTCTCTCTCTCTCTCTCTCTCTCTCTCTCTCTCTTATTGCCACCAGACGATTTTTCTTACCTTTTTGCGAACCCCCTTGTCGTGGAGGGGTTAATGAAGGCTGTATCTAACCACCCCAGTTCGAGAAGTTTAAGTTGCCTAAGATAGTGTGTTAAGGTATCAAGATTAAAATAAAAATACATTAGCAGAGAGTAAAAATATGTAAACCCCGCCTCAGTTACTCATTCAGACATACTTTTGACCCCTTCACTACGAGGACGCCTTTCTGTATATATATATATATATATATATATATGTGTGTGTGTGTGTGTGTGTGTGTGTGTGTGTGTGTGTGTGTTTTGGTAAGATTATATCAACACGTAAAAATACATGAATTGGGAGGGGGGAAAATCTTGACCTCCTGACCTCGTTGCTAAATTGTGACATGAAGTGAAAGACAGTCTAAACCGTCTGCCTTCTTCTCAGGCTCCTATGACTCACTAAATGCTGAATAAAATCGTCTGGCGTTTGCTGGAATGGAGTACTAAAGTTGCCCAGACCGTGAGAGGGTTAAAATTGCCCCATAAATAATAAATAAATAAAAATAAAAGCCCTGACTACGCCTTCGCGCACTCAGTTTTCATTTACTTTTGCTTACTATAACTACCAGGTATTTTAGCCTCCTATCTGTTCCCTGTATCTTTCGCCTCTATCTATTTTGTATCTGTCTACCCTGTCCGCCCATAAATCCCCCCCTAACTACCCTTTATCTACTTAATCTATCCCAATTACCGTGGGGGCGTTGTTAACCCACTCAAAAAATGAAACAAAAAAATTGAGTTTAAATATATATAGATAATGGAACGCTGTAGCATGGGAGAAAGAATTCTCTCTCTCTCTCTCTTTCATTCTGCCTGCAATTCTTTTCTCCTTCACTCCATACTTCTCCCCTTCTTTCCCTCTCCTTATCCTCCTTCAGTCCTTTCCATGCTTTCCCCTCTTTCCCTTGTCTCTATCCCTTCTCTACCCTCCCATTTTTCCTTCTTCTCTCTTCGGTTTCCCTCAGTCTTTCTTTTTTTTCTCTATAAAAAAGCATCATATTGAGGTGGTTAATGGAGTATTTCAACCCCTTGGCTCTATCATAGGTGTCACTTCTTACCTGGATACAAACCATTAGACGGTATTAAGAATAAAATATAAAGCATGCCCTTGTTTTGAAGGAATTTGAGCCGAGCATCGTGAAATATTAAGTAGATATAATTAAATTTGCATAGTTAGGGGAAAAAATTGAGAAACTTACAAATTTAGGTTACTCATATTCTTGACCCCCTTCCATTATTCAGTAACTCATCTTATTTTATTATTTCATCCCCCATTAGGTGTCAGCTTTGCCTTTTAAGTTAACAGTATTTTCATGAACCCCTTCTGTACGAGGGCTTCATTTTATTGTGGGCACTGCCAGGAAAGTGTCTTCATCTTATGGCGTTAAGTCAGATACAGTCTATCTTCGCTGTCTTTACAACTCTCAGCCTTCCGATATGAACCGCTCTTGATTTTGCCCCTCTTACTTAAACGTATGTGAAATAAAATGTTTTCTTTACTTTTCGAACGTTTAATATATTCTGCTGGGTAATAAATACGCGTCTTTCACCCATTAGCCCATTATGCTTTATCCATTATATAACCCACGTTCACATATTGCCATTCACCGTTATAGTTCTTTCACTTGGCCTAGATTTTCGTCCTTTTGCAGCTTATTTCACGTAGCCCAGTGGCAGAAAAAGAGATTGCTACGGTTCTGCACCTTTTCCATGGCACTTCTTCATGACTGGCACTATATTCTACTGGTGATCTGTTGCTACATCTCAGCATTCAATATGGAGAGATGATAATTTTAGGCCAAGTTAAATTAAACAGAGTGTAGTATTATTCCCCAGTAGAACAGAATTGTCAGGTATTACCCTAAAAAAAAAAAAAATCCTTGGTGTATACTAATAGCCGAGAAAGAGTTACTTAGGATGGTTTTTTAAGCTGTTGATTGCGAGGATTTCTTTCTTTTTTCAATTACTGGGCTTTTTTTTTGTAGTTAAAATTTGTTAGCATTACCCTGAATAAAAAGACAAGTTCATAGGGTTCATCTCGTCAATACCCAGGATCTCCAAAGTTGTATAAAATGGTGGCAGAAAGAATAGAAAAATTATTGACACAGAGGGAGGGCGTCATTGTGGTGAAGCGACCACCCGATTGACGCGAAGGGGTTTCCTGTAGATGAGTAAAATCGTCTTGCTTTAGCTGAAATATAAATGCCATCCCATTAACCCAGTCTTTACCCATTAACCTATTCGCTGGTAACCCATTCAATATTTCCCATTATATTTTCCATTAGTTTAACCTCCAACCAATACCCAACCTTGCATTCCTTCATCTATTACCCATTTCACCTCCCCCTCCCCTCTCTCCCTGCCGACTCCCTCCTCCCCATCTACCTCCCCACCCATCATCACTCCCCTTCCATTCCCCCCCCCCCACCCTTTGCAATTTGCGGTAACTGGCCACATGTTTGCGTGCGTCAGGTGTGGCTGTACCTCAGGGGTGGCCATTATTTGCGTGCGTGTGTGGCGGGTTGATAGTTTGTGTGTGTGAGAAGGGGAAGGTGACGTGTGTGTGTTCGGGGGAAGGGTGTGTGTGTGTGTGTGTGTGTGTGTGTGTGTGTGTGTGTGTGAGAGAGAGAGAGAGAGAGAGAGAGAGGGGGGGGGAGGGAAGGAGAACGCCCACACATTTCCCCAGGCCTGGACTCATAAGGTACTGTTTACATAATTCATTGTACCGAGAAATTGGAGACGAAATGTGCAAATTGTACTCTAACAATTTTTAAAGGTACAAATTGAAATTACTGTAATATAAATAATGTGTGTGTGTGTGTGTGTGTGTGTGTGTGTGTGTGTGTGTGTGTGTGTGTGTGGTCTGCGACGATACGTGTAGTCTGCACATCTTCCCCCACACAGTTTAATTTCTCTCTCTGTTCCCTCCCCCCTCTCTCTCTTACACACACACACACACACACACACACACACACACACACACACACACACACACACACACACACACACACACACACTTCCCTAAACATAAACAAACACCATATCATTAATGTAAAATGTTCATGTTTACCAATTGTCCATTTTGTGTACTTAATATTCATCTTCATAACTTGAAGTATTTTGTACCATAGCACGTATTCTCGTGGGCTGAGGAAGCTCCGTAACACCTTTTTCTAAGCGATTTATCTTTCTGTCTGATCCTCTCCCTCTTGCTTGCCCCTCATATTACAATTTTTTTCCTCCTCTTTTCCTTCTTTTTTGCCCACTTTGTGTGTGTGTGTGTGTGTGCGTGTGTGTGTGTGTGTGTGTGTGTGTGTGTGTGTGTGTGTGTATGTGTGTGTGTGTGTGTGTGTGTGTGTGTTTTCTCTAATCACGTCTCATCACTCTAACATATCATCATCTCCATTTTCCTTTATTAAATTTAAGCATGATTCTCTCTCTCTCTCTCTCTCTCTCTCTCTCTCTCTCTCTCTCTCTCTCTCTCTCTCTCTCTCTCTCTCTCTCTCTCGAGTGTGTGTGTGTGTGTGTGTGTGTGTGTGTGTGTGTGACCTCAGGAATAAGGGACTGAATAGGGAAGCTGCCAGAGATCGAGCAGCATGGAGAGCCGCCAGTAGGTGACGAAGGCCGATGCATGCAAAAATGTTGGAGTCTTTAAAAGCGAAACGAGGGAAACGAAACGATATTTTTCTACCTCGAGACCATTTTATTTAGTTCAAGAGAGAGAGAGAGAGAGAGAGAGAGAGAGAGAGAGAATTTTTTTTACACCTACCACCTCAAGACGATTTTATTCATCTCAGGAAAATCATCTCGTTAGGAAGGGGTAAATAGAAGTGTTGTTTCCTTTAATACCTCTGTGTTTACCTTATATCGATGCTGTTTACGTAAATTAGGTCCTATTTACATCTGTCAGCGTCCTGTTTACTCAGTGGCGGGTGAGTGATGGCCGTATTGTGTGTGTGTGTGTGTGTGTGTGTGTGTGTGTGTGTGTGTGTGTGTGTGTGTGTGTGTGTGTGTGTGTGTGTGTGTGTGTGTCAATTTATCTCTACATAGCACGGAGAGAGAGAGAGAGAGAGAGAGAGAGAGAGAATCCTGTTTAGATTTAATAAAGGAAAATGACGATAATAATGATATATGTCAGTGGAAGAGTGATGAGATGCCATTAGGGAGAGCAAAAAAGCGGACAAAATGAGGGAAATGAGAGAAGGAAAATATTCGGAAAAAGAGAGGGGCAAGAAAGAGGGAGAAGATTAGAGAGAGAGAAGGGAATTTACGAGGTAATGATTGAGAAAGCGGGAGAAACGGAATGATGGATGATGGAAAGAGAGAGAGAGAGAGAGAGAGAGAGAGAGAGAGAGGTAAGAAAGTGGGTGGTCGTAATATCAGTATCCTAACCAGGTGTGTGTTTTTCACCTGTCTGTCCCACTCCACCCCTCCCCTACCTTTCCCTCCCTCCATCCCTCGACCCTTTCCTACCCTACCCTACTCTACCCTGGCTTCACCTTCCTTGCCCTACACCAACCATTTCCTACCCTCCCTTTCTCCTCATCGTCCGTTTCCTTTCGTTTATCTTTCCACCCTCTGCATTTGTCATTCCATACTTTTCAGCTTTCGTCCTATACACTTTTTTCATCCATCCTCCTCTTTCGCTTTTTTCACTTCCTGTTCTGTCTTTACTTAAGTTCCCTATCCTTACTGTCGCCTGTCCATCGTTTCCTGTGCCATTCTCTGCCTAGCCCTGCGCTGCCCTGCCTTCCCTTTTCTGCCTTGCCCTGTCCATTTTTTTTTCTGCTCTGCCTTGGCGATCCTTGCCCATATATATATATATATATATATATATATATATATATATATATATATATATATATATATATATATATATATATTCCATGCATTTTCTTTCTACCCCTTTCCTCTCCGTCCCTTCTCTGCCATTCATTTTATCTTGCCTCGTTTCCTTTCCCGTCTCAGCATTTCGCTTCTTTCTCTGTTTTAGTAATTTTCTCTCCTTCCTTCCCTTTTACTTTATTTTTGTTCTCCTTCCCTAAATATCCATCCCTTCCTTTACCTCCCCTATCCATCCCTTCCTTTACCTCCCCTATCCATCCCTTCTTTTCTTCGCCACATTACGTTTCACGCTTTATTTCACTTTCCTTCTCTTATCTTCATTTCATATCAACGATATCTCGGTATCCACAGCGTATCCCTAACAGCCTCAATACCCCGTAGCAACTCTCCCTTCAGTAAGTCAGTCACCCAGCAATAACATCAAGAGTTTAACCTCTGCAGTTATAGAGGACGTCTTTTTTCTATTCTATTTTGGCTACCACTTCATGTATTTTTTGTTTTTCAGCTTTGGGTATCCGTCAGTGTGAACAGAAGTTGGAGGGAGTAGTAACTAATAATCCCATCAGTTCTAAAAACCTTAGCTATTCCCGAGCAGTCCTAGTTAAGCCCATCATTAACAAAGTAAGGCGCCCAGCATTGCTACCTCGTCCTTTACAAACCCAGTGTGGCCTCAGAACCCCCATCAGACCCCCAGCAACTTCGTGATGGTGACAGACGGGGCATGGGTAGGACAAAGAAAAGGACAGAGGCACGTATCGAGCAGGAGCAGGAACGGACATGGGTAGGGTCAGGAACAGGGTCAGGAACAAGGACAGAGGCAGAAACAGGCAGGGACAGGGGCTTGGACGGAAACAGGAGCAGGGGAGGGACAGGTACGAGTACTAAGGGCACGGATGTTAGCAGGGTTAGAGGGTAGGGGCAAGGGCAGGGAAGGTCACGGACAAAGACAGCGACAAGGGTAGGGCCAGGGGCTGGGACAGAGACAGGGACGGACAAGGGCAGGCGCGGGGCAATTGTAGCGTCGTAAAAGTTGTTAGCCAGGCCTGCTGAGAGTGCTGGCTTCATGGTTAATAAGGCTTGCACTTGATTTCATGTTGTATCTTATCTGTCTGCCCTCTGTCTCGTCTGTGTCCCCTCTCTGCCCTCTGTCTGTATCTCCTATATGCCCTCCATATGATCTCTGTGTCTCCTGTCTGCCCTCCGTATGATCTCTGTCTCCTCTCTGTCCTCTGTATAGTCTTTCTGTTCTTTGTCTGGAGAAGTATTTATAAGAGATTTAATTTACACGATAAACAAACTCCCAAATGCTGAACTCCCACTAAGCTAAAGGAATAATCGCCAAAACCCGTTTTGGTAAAATTACCAATTGATCTAAAGACGAATTTCACGTCATGGATTCCTAATCTTAACGTCAGTTAACCCAACATTACGTCAAATAAATAATATCCAAACTAGCAAAACCTAACCTTATATCACTTGCCTGTAACACTTACATATTTGGTCCGTGATTCCTGGTTACAGCACTGTCCCTCGATGTGTGTCTGTTTGTTTCTCGTCTGTTACCTTCGTCTGTCTCTTTCTTTGTCCCTCCTCCCCCCGCCCTTTTGTGTGATCTGTCTCTCTGCCTCCCGTCTATGTCTCTCCCCATCAGACTCTTCTCCATCTTTCCCCAGCTTCAGTCTGCTCCCTTTTTAAGCCCTCCATGGCGCCACCACTGCTGTTTTCTGTATTAGTAGTTGTTTACAAGTCTCAGCCGCCTCCCCACTCCCTCACAGCGTCTGGGAGAACTCTTATAGCTTACCCGAACACTGCATCTGCTTGACTTCTTGCGTCTGGCTGGTTGAATTAGTTTTACTTGTAATTTTGTGTGTGTGTGTGTGTGTGTGTGTGTGTGTGTGTGTGTGTGTGTGTGTGTGTGTGTGTGTGTGTGTGGTTTCTTGTGCTTTTTACTGGTAGAATTATTTAATATTTTGTCTGACAGTCCCTTATATAATCTTTGTTGATTTTTTTCCTTTTTTGGGGGGAAGGGTTCATTATTTTGTTTGTGCCAGCGTTGAGATGCGTCACATGTTTTCTTTATTGTTTGTGCTCTCTCTCTCTCTCTCTCTCTCTCTCTCTCTCTCTCTCTCTCTCTCTCTCTCTCTCTCTCTCTCTCTCTCTCTCTCTCATTCGTATCCTCTTTGCTTCAGTCACCCTTCTCTGTACCCCTACCTCCCCCCTCACCCACTCACCCTTACCCCATGTGAATCAGAGGTGGGTGGGTGGTCAGAGAAGGCAGGTGGGACAAAGAGGGGTAGTGTGACTCACCTCTCTCTCACTATCTCACTTTCTCACTCGCTCACGGATTCACCTGCACGCACACTCACGGATCTGCATGTTACACACCGCACACACACACTCGGGCTCACACACGCATACATATATTACGCACACACACACACACACACACACACACACACACACACACACACACACACACACACACACACACACACACGATACATCCTTAATAATAATGATAATAATAATAATAATAATAATAATAATAATAATAAAAACTCCCAGACCATGATGAACGTGGTCATTAAGATATCAGCTGACTCGCCGAGAATCAGCTGACTGCGGTGTAAACAAATGGGGTCCGGGTAGTGTCTGGCTGAGAGAGAGAGAGAGAGAGAGAGAGAGAGAGAGAGAGAGAGAGAGTTAATAAGGGTATATAAACGGACAGATAGAGTGGAGTGAGGGAGTATGGGAGAGGCGGGAGATGATGAGGGGTTAATGAGTAGAGAGAGAGAGTGAGTGATTGAGTTAATAAGGATAGATAAGTAAACAAAGAGAGAGGGGAGGGAGGGAGTATGGGAGAGGCGGGAGATGATGAGGGGTTAATGAGAGCGAGAGAGTAATGTGTTTGCGAGTAATATAGTGCTCCTTTCTCTCCACCCTCCAGCCTCTCCTTCACGTCCCTGCTTCTTATCCCAGTTTTTACCTCCTTGCTTTATTTCTCTTTCACTCTCACCCCCTTCTCATCCTCTTCCCACCCTTCTCTTAACTCCCCTCACACCTCCTTCTCTCCCCACCCTTCTCTGAACTCCCCTCACACCTCCTTCTCTCCCCACCCTTCTCGTAACTCCCCTCACACCTCCTTCTCTCCCCACCCTTCTAGTAACTCCCCTTAACCCTTCTCCATCTCTCCCCGCCCTTCTCTAGCTCCCTTTACCCTTTCTCCTTTCCCCTTACCCTTTCTCCTTTCCCCACCCTTCTCTTAACTCCCCTTACCCCTTTTTCTCCTCCCCATCCTTAAAACCCCATATCCCTTCTTCTCTCCTCACCTTTTTCTTAACTTCCCTTACCCCTTTCTCCTCTCCCCACCCTTCTCTTAACTCCCCTTACCCTTTCCCATCCTCTCCACACCCTTCTCTATACTTCCCTTATCCTTTCTCCTCTCCCCTTACCCCTTTTCCTCTTCACCCTACCCTTCTCTTAACTCCCTTTACCCATTCCTTTCCTCTCCACACCCTTTTCTTAACTCCTCTTTTCATCCCCTTTAGTTCACCATTTTCAGTGTAATTTTGACTTAGCGAGAGCTTGACTGTATCTATACATTACTGTCTGTGGAAACCGTCTGTTTTCGCGCGTAATTGGACTCCTATTAATAACTGGAAATCTGAGGCTTTTGGTTCCTTCTTCCTTGCATAAAAGAAGCAAAGGATGTGTGGGGATTCCTGTGGTGGTAGTGGTGTCATTTATTTTACCTTATTTGTCTGCACACAGGTAAATTCAGCTTAGGAGAGATTTCGCACTGAGAGGGTTACGAGGTATCTTTCTTAAGTTCAGATAGAGTCGTTGTGAGGAAGCATGAGTAAACTAAACCTGTTCCAAATCAAAGTGAAGGTTTTTAGAGATCCTGAATGCTATAATGTAGGAATCAGTTGCTATAGTTCTTTCACCTTAAGTTGGCCCAGATTTTCGTCCATGTGTTTATTTTACGTAGGTCAGTGGCAGAAAGAGACAAGGCTACGGCTCTACATCCTTTCCATTGTTCTTCTTCCCGACTAGCATCATATTCTAGTTTTAATCTTTTGTTACAGCTTAGCGTTCAAAGTGAGGAGAGGGCAATTTTAGGCCAAGTTAGTGTAGAAGTAGTAAAGTCATCACATCGAACTGGCTTTGTAATGGCCCGTCTTTTCAACGTAGGAGGCTTTCTTTCACGTCGACCAGAACCATTTATTTTACCTGCGTCGCCTGTATGTCGTCTATTATGCTTCTTGTGTCATGTAAGTATCGACATAGTTGGTGTAAATATCAGAGACGAAAATATTAACTTGGCAAATGCAGAAAATAATTGGTAAGGAAGAAGCGCAACAAAGCTTCACAAGGGAACGAAAATACGACCCTATGAAATAATGATATATAGTAATAGATAAATAATAGATGATATTGGTTGCAAATGGATATAAAATGCTGTCTTCCATTGGACATTCGTTTATGCATATGATTTGATTCTCCTTTTCTCTCGTTATTCATACTTTTTTTTTTTTTTATCACGTTCCTCTTTTTCCTCATTCTTGTTTTCTCTCTCTCCTTCACCTTCCTATTTTTCTTTCTTTCACATCGCATGTCTCCACACCCTACATTCCATCCCCCCTTCCTCTTCCCTCTCCCTCTTGCATTCCAGCCATCTTTCTCTTCCCTTTCCCTATGCCTCTCCTCTCCCCAGCCATTCCTTCTTTTCTCCCTCATCCCCTCCTCTGTCTTCCTCACCTTTCACATCCTTTCTCCCTCTTCCTCTCCCCTCTCACACTCTTTCCCTTCCTTTCTTCCTATCCTTCCTCGCTTCCCCAGCTTTCCACTCCCCTTACTCCTTTTCTCTCCCCCCTTCTCTCCTCTCCTTTACCCTCTTCTCTCCTCACTCCTGTCCTCTCCCTTACCCTCCTCTCTCCCTCCCGCTTCCTCTCCCGCTTTCTCCTTCCCTTCCCTCCCCATCTTCTCCTCCCCTCCCCCTTCCCTTCCAACGTCATTAAGATAGATTATTTACTTAGTATCTTGACAGGGATAGGGACGGGATGAGGGGAAATGCTTGGAGGGGAGGAAATTTTTTTATGGAGAGAGAGAGAGATAGTTTACGATCCTTACTAGGTGATCCAACATTAATAAAATTGTTATGAACCCCTTCAGGCCGAGATCGTCTTTCCTAAGCTAAATAAACTTGTCATACTTTACCCAGAATAAAATGTAAACACGTCCTTGAGCTAAAGCGGTTCATAGAGAGACTCGTTTTCTTGAAATGTGTGTGTGTGTGTGTGTGTGTGTGTGTGTGTGTGTGTGTGTGTGTGTGTGTGTGTAAATAAAAACAACGTAAATTTTCAAGAAAGGGGGGGAGGGAGACATACTTGAACAGTACCCATGGATAGATAGATAGATAGATGAAAAAGGAACATATATACGCAGGTAAATAGATAGATAAATTTATAGACAGATACGTACATACAGACGGACAGTGGACGACAGGCACCCTTAAAATTGTATATTGTGTGAATAATGGGACTGTCAATCTTCAATTCGTGGAGTGACCCTTGTACGTATACTGAGAGAGAGAGAGAGAGAGAGAGAGAGAGAGAGAGAGACAACACCCACCACCTAAAATTGTATGTTGTGTGTTGTGTGAATGATAGAAGGCCCAATCACCAGCTCCTGCACCGACCCTTTCACTTACACCCTCACAATACACAGGGTTGATTGTGTGTGTGTGTGTGTGTGTGTGTGTGTGTGTGTGTGTGTGTGTGTGTGTGTGTGTGTGTGTGTGTGTGTGTGTGTGGTTGTTTGCGCCTTCCTTTTACACTCTCATAGTACACAGACGGTTCGATCTGGTAGGGCGAGATGTTTGTTTGTGACTGTTTAGTGTGTGTTTATTTTGGCTTCATGTGTTTTTGCCTTCCACTTTTAATCTCAGTACAGTTTTGAGTATGTGTGTGTGTGTGTGTGTGTGTGTGTGTGTGTGTGTGTGTGTGTGTGTGAAGAGGTCGTTTGTGGGTATGTGTTTATTTTGGACGTGTTTGTCGGATCTGTTTGTTTTATACGCATTGGGTGTGTGTTGGTTGTTTACTTTATGTAGTGAAAAGTTAGTTTACGTTAGGATAGGTTAGGATAAGTTAGGTTGGATCCGTATTTAGCTTAGATTAGGTTAGGTCATATTAGTTTAGGTAAGGCCAGCATAGACCACCGAATTAGTTTAAGATAGACGAAGTTATGATGGATAAAGATACGATAGGTTAAGATGAGTTAGGGTAATTCAGGGTACGCCAGAGTAAAGATGATTATGATGATGAGAACTGATGATGTTGATGATGATGATGATGAAATACTGGTTTTGAAGGTTCTGTGCCATGTATTACTAGTGTGTGTGTGTGTGTGTGTGTGTGTGTGTGTGTGTGTGTGTGTGTGTGTGTTTTGCAAGTATGTGTATACGTTGATGCCAGATCAGGGGGATGGGAAAGAAGTGGGGAGGGGTTGGCAGAGAAGAGGAGGCGAGGAGAGGGAAGGGAGAGGGGGAAAAGTAGAATTTTGTGAGAAATGGTGGAAGAATTGGATGGGGAAAGTTGGGATGGAGAGGGGAGGGGAAGGTGTAGGGAGGGATGTACTAAAATGAGGGGAAGGGAAAGGCGAGAAAGAGAGAAAAGAGAATCGGAAAGAGTGATGGAGTTCGTTGAGGTGAGGGGAAGAATAGAAGGGGAAGTTGAGAACGGGAAGGATAGGGAAAGGAGGAGAGATGAAAGAAGGAAAGGCAAGAGAGAGGGAGGAAGGAATTTTCGGGGGTAATGGAAGGAGGGATAAGGGAATGAAAGAGATCAAGGATAAGGGGAAGGATGGTGGTGGGAGGCGAGGGGAAAAGATATGGGGAGAAGGTAAAATTTTCGGAGGGAGGCATTTGAAGAAAGTTAAAAAGAAGGGACGGGTGGTGGGGAGAGACGAAGGGAAGGAGAAAAAGGAAAGGAAAAGAAATGAGAAGAGAGGACGGGAGAGGAGTAGAGAGGAGAAGAGAAGAGGGGAGAGGAAGGGAATGTAGAGGAAGTGAAACGTAAGGAATAGAATGGATTGGAAAAGAGGAAAATAAAAGAGAGGATATGAAACAACGGAGTAGATAAGGTGTGTGGGGGTGGATGGGGGGGAGGGTTGAAATTTGCGAGAGGGGTAATGTTGGCGTCACGAAGTCTAGGGGAGACCAGGGTGGGGGTCAGGGTTCACACTGCCCCTCCCCTCCCCCCCCTCACTCACTCACTCGCTAGTACTCGCTCACTCATTCACTCGTCTTATCTCTCTGTCCCTTTGTTCTTTCCTTTCTTCCCACTTTATTCTCTCTCTCTCTCTCTCTCTCTCTCTCTCTCTCTCTCTCATTTTTCAAACCCTGCCGCCACCCCCTACCCCTTTCCCCACCTCCCACCTGCTCTTCTTACTTCCCCCTACTCCTCTGGTTCTTCCCCCACCCTTTCATTCCCCTCCCTGTCTTTACTCCTTCCCATTCTCCCTTCCATTTCTTCCATTCTAGTCTTTCCTTCAACCTCCCCTTGCCCTTCCCTCCCATTCTTTTTCCCCTAACACCTCCTCCCTCCCTTCCCTTTCCTCCGGTTTTCTCTCGTTCCTCTTTCCTCTCTCTTTCCCTTGCCTTTTCCCTTCCCACCTCTACTCTCTTTCTTTCACATCCCCTTCCTCTTTTCCCTTTTCTTATCCTCCTCATCCTCCTTCCACTCATTTTTCCTCTGTTTCTTCATTCTCGTCACCCCTTTCTCCTCCTCCCTTCCCTATCCCTTCCCTCCTTTTTCCTTCTCCCTTACTCCTCCAAGTTAGCATTCTCATCCTCTTCGTCTTTGCTCCCTTCCCCTTCCCTACTCCCCTCTCTACATTCGCTCATCCCTCCCCCTTCCTTTCCCCTCCCCTCGCCCTCCCCTCCCCATCTCGTACCATGATTTAGTGTTGAATCAGAATGGACATAAATTGTGAAGTTTGATAGGCCGTGATGGTAGTGACAGACGGGGTAGGGGAAGGGAGGGGAGGGGAGGAGAGAAGAGGGAGAGGGAGGAAAGAATGAGTCAGGGTAAAGTGAGGGAGGAGAGGGATGAAGAAGATATGAGGTGAATAAGGAGAGAGAGAGAGAGAGAGAGAGAGTTGGTGGGTGGGTGGGTGGGTGGCATCTGTTGGCGGTGGTGGTAAAGAAAAAGGAATTTCAAAAAAATCACAAAAAATCCCACGAGGTATTGAAGGAGTCGTGAGGGGTGAGTGGGAGGAAGGAAAGGGGGAGGGATAGGGAGAGTGGATGAGGGGGGAGAAAGAAGGGAACTCAAAAGGGGGAGGGGAGGGGAAGCTGAAGTGGAGGAGAGAGGAAGGAGAATCGTGAGGGGTGAGGGAGAAGGGAGGAAGAGGGAGAGAGGGAACGGGATAGGGAGAGTACAAGACGTGGAGGGAGTGGAAGAAAGGTAGGAGGAAAGTCGTGAGGGGTGTGGAGCAGGGAGAGAGAGAGAAAGAGTGGAAAACATAAGATAGAAGATGGAAGAGGATGGAGAAGGCGAAGAGGGGGGGATATGAGGAGGGAGAGGGAGAGGCGAGGCAGATGGGGAGAAAGAATAGGGTACGATCGTCGACCCGTTGAAGGAGGGAAAGAAAAATGGCGAAAGAATGAAAGCCAAGTGTGAGTAATGGAACACCTTTCCGAAAAATTACAACTTTATTTGGCTTTAGTGAGGCCGCTCTTGGATTACGCCGTGCAAGTTTGGTGTCTGCTCTATACAGCTGATATATATTCGTTTGGAAATATGTCGAGAAGAATGACAGTGATGACATATAAAGACTTGAACACATATTAAAAAATTATATGTGCCCGCACTGGAAAGACAGTTAGAGGAGAGTTGGATGAGGCGTTTAAGTGGATGAAACGATTAAGTATAGGGTGTACTAGGATGCTTTTATCAGACATAACAAAACACGCACGTCATTTCACACACACACACACACACACACACACACACACACACACACACACACACACACACACACACACACACACACACACACACACACACACACACACACACACACACACACACACACACTAGTAAGGAGATGGGTTGGAACTGGTTTGGAATGGAAATAATGGATGATATGTAAGTATGTACGGTATGTAGGCTATATGTTTACGCTCACCTACTTGTATTAGTGCATGTAAGTGGCGATATTTATGTATGTATGTATGTATGCATACATTTTGTGTGTTTATATGTATATATTACCTTATTACAGTGGGCTAGTATGTTGTTTTGCTGTTACCCTCTTCTGTAAAATTTCCATGTAAATTTTCTCTCTTGCAAGGTGTTCCATTTTCCCGTCGGCTTCGACTGAAGGGTTTGGTGGGCGGGGTGGAGAAAAGAGTAGTTGGCTTCCAAAAATTGTTGTGGTGACAACGGCAAAAAATACACGAGAGAGGCGTGTTTGGAAGGAGAAGGCCAAAAACAAGGCGGAGAGATTTAAGATAGGAGTGTTATGAGGGAGGGGGCGGAATGAGATGGTTGGAGGAAGGAGAGGAAGACCAAGAAGAAGGTGGAGAGATCCGGTATAGGAGAGTATATGAGCGAGGCTAGTGACTTGGGAAGGGGAGATTGGAGCAGTGGTTGCCTTCCTAAGATTAGTATGACGGAGATGGAGAGTGAGAGACTTATAGGAGAGTATATGAGATCAGGGTGTTAGCTGGAAGGAAAGGATGACCAAGAACTGGGTTGAGAGATCTGGAGATAAGACAGGGGATTGTATTGCGATGAGAGTGGAGTGGCTGGAAGGAGATGATGACCAAGAATAAGGTGGAGAGATGGGGAGATAAGGTAGGAAGTTGTATTAGGGAGTGGACAGATTAGAAGAAGGGGAGAGAACAACGTAGCATGATAGGGTATTAGAATATATAAGGGAGGGTGATGGCGTGTCGTGGGAGGGGGAGTCGTTACTGAGTTGGGAGAGAAACGCCGGAGATAATGATTTTTGTCGAGGTATAGATAGGATAGGTAGGTAGGTGCATAGATAGGGACTTTGTAAACATGAAATTGTAGGTAGATAAGAAAATATCCTGATAAATAAATATGTCGTTAAGTAGAGTATGAAATGTAAGTAGGCTATTCTTTTATTACAAGTCAGTAAGGTTAAGTATGGCATGTACGTAATATATTAATGAAACTTTTCTTCCTCCACAGGTATGTATTGGGAGGGACCGTGTGAAAGACTGGAGGTGTCTGGTAGGTGATTTTTATTCATTCAAGCTCCCTAACACCTCTTCCGTAGCTATTTACTTTGGGATATGACTGAGTATTATCCTTTTGTACATTATCTGTGTCGAGTATGGCGATTTTGAAGGATTTATGTACACAAGAGAGGGTACTAAAATGTAATGATGAAATAAATCGCTTAGGAAAAGATGTTAGGGAGATTTCTCAACCGACGACAATATGGGTCATGGTTTTTCTCAGCTTACTAAAGGATCTCGTAGTGGAGGGGTTACAAACAAGCTCCATTAGCCCCTTCTGTACGTTGTCCTGTCGTGTGTGTGTGTGTGTGTGTGTGTGTGTGTGTGTGTGTGAAAGGAGAGGAGAAATGGAGAAAAAAAGAGGAGGAGGGAGGGAGAAAATGGGAATGGAGGGAAAGTAGAGTAAGGAGGGTTTGGGCCTAGGGTAGAAAGGGGAGAGAGGGATGAGGGGAAGAAAAGGGAGGATTCTTACGGAGGGGAAAGGAGAGGGAGTAAGGGGAGAGGTAAGAAAGTGGGTGAGTCACTAGCCACTAACAGGATAAGTATTGATAGCTTTATAGATTTGAGAGAGAGAGAGAGAGAGAGAGAGAGTATAAGAGAATCATTGAAATGGGATAAGGAAGAGTTTGTGTGTGTGTGTGTGTGTGTGTGTGTGTGTGTGTGTGTGTGTGTGTGTGTGTGTGTGAGAGAGAGAGAGAGAGAGAGAGAGAGTAGACACAAGGGTCACTCAGTTTATTACTTAAGGAGCGTCCTCGCCCTTATTACCTCCTTCTCTCTCCCTCACTGCCCTCATTTTCTCTCCTTTCCTCCCTCTAGACTATCATCTTTTCTCTCCTTTCCTCTTCTCTCCCTCCCTCCCTCCCTCCAAACTTCCCTCCAGCTCTGTTCCCCTCCTCTTCCTCCCGCTTCATTTCTCTCCAGTCTTCAGTTTTAGTCACTGCTCTCCATTTTCTTTCCTCTCAATTCTTTCCTCTTTTCCTTCTTATCTTCTTCATTCCTCCACTTCTCCCTCTCCTCGTCATACCTTTTCTCCCTTACAGTCATCATTTTACCCTCCTCCTCTCGATCTTTCCCTCCTCCTTCCTGTTTCCCGCTTCCTCCTTCTTTCACTCCTCCTCTCCCTCTTTCCCTCCTCATACTCTTCCTGTCAGTCTTCTCTCTCTCTCTCTCTCTCTCTCTCTCTCTCTCTCTCTCTCTCTCTCTCTCTCTCCCTCTCCCCTTCTCCGCCACGTCTTCCTCCCTCTTCACCTCCTTCACCCCAGCAGCTGGTCGTCCAATGCCGTCTTTCAGTGTTGCTCAGGTCAGGGGAGGAATGTGACCCTTGATATATATACTAACTTTGATATTAAGGTTTTTACTAGACGATATTAAAAGTTTCTCTGTGTGTGTGTGTATGTGTGTGTGTGTGTGTGTGTGTGTGTGTGTGTGTGTGTGTGTGTGTGTGTGTGTCCCTCATCCTATATTCCCTTTTCACATCTTCGCTTTCCATCACTATCTCCTTCCTCTCTCTTCCACGCCTTACCCCTTCGTTTCCACGCTCCCATCCTCCTTCCCTCCAGTATAAAGGCCCTGTTGAGCTCCCCCACCACACTGCCTTCACTGACCTCACACACTCATTTTCACCTCCTTGTCAACACCATCACCACTACCACCACACTTACGTACTCACTCACCCCTTCATTCAGTCCCTTCTACTTATTCACTCTCACCCCTTCATTTATTCATTCACTTCTGCTCATTCACTCTCACATCTTCATTTATTCACTCACTTCTATTTATTCACTTAACCTTCATTAATTCATTCACTTCCCATTTACAGTCTCTTACTCACCTTCTTAATCTGCTTCTTTCATCGCACTGATTCACTGTGCCTGTCTCATTTTACTCCGGTACTCACCCATTAACCTCACACACTCTTACCTCCTTGTCAACACCACCACCACTGCACACACTGAACCTACATATTCGGTTTGTCTCGCCTCACTCACTCACTCACCCGCTCATTCACTTACCAATTTTCACCTTGTCGTCACCATCACAGCCACCTCATGCTCTTATATTTACTCACCCACTTACCTTGGTCTGTCTTCACTCGCTTACTCACTCATTTACCTCACATTCATTCTTATCACCTCCACCACCACCTTAGTCACTCACTCACTCACCTCGTCACCAAAACCACCACGTTGCTCTCAAGTACCAGCTCACTTCCCATCTGTCTGTCCATCTTGTCAGTCCATCTCTGAGCCCCTGTATCAATCTTATCTCCCAGTCCATCTGTAAACTCTTATGTCAGTCTAACTACGGTATCATATTGGAGTGGAGATCAGTTACTAGCGGAGTACCTCAAGGCTTAGTTTTTGATCCCTTGTTTATTATATGTGGCCACGTCAGAGGTGTACTCGTAAAATGTGGATTGTCTTTACCCTTTTTACACTAACTAGGCCTAAAATTAACAACTCTCTGTCTTGAATGCAGAGTCGTAACAATAGATTAACTCTTGAATATGGTGCAGGTCACGAAGATGTCTTTTGGTCAGGATGTAGGGCCTTAACATTGCCTTAATCTACCACCATGGACTACACGAGATACGCTGTAAAAGAACAATAATTTGTTGCACGGTAAGGTAAAAAGGATATAGCAGTAATAGTAAATGTACTGGTGACACATCAAATAAGACGATGCGTTACCTTAAAAGGCGACTGTAATAACTTTCAGAGGGACCTTGACATAATTGTCCTAATCTTCAGAGGATTGGCATATAGAATGAAAAGTGCCTGATGTACGCAAGCATGTTGGAGACACTAGAATCAGAATCGATAATACAGAAATAAAGTAAATCTAAACCTAAAGCATAATATATTGATGTATGAAAGGAAGTAAGAGCGTCCTAGGTTTTATATCTGTAAAAGTAAAGAACAAGACATCGAAAGTTGTACTACAACCTTTATTTTGTCTTGCTGTTGTGAGGTCGCACTTGGATTATAAACTGGTTGTACCATAAATTTATTAAACAACATACAAAAAAAAAAAAAGCTTAGAATGAGGAATCTTTCGTGTGGACACAGACTGGAAAATAAAATTTGTGCTTACTAGAAAAGGCGTTGTCAGAGGCAGTTGATGATGTTTAATGAGATGTAAGGATTGAATAGAGGTGGTATTAGTTCAGTCTTAAACTGTAGCTGACTGAACAGTACTCACAAATAATTCCAAGAGTATAAAAATTATCTGTATGCGTTAAGATGTAGGAAGGAGCCGGTTTAGAAGTGATTAGTGGATTAGTAGAATAATTTACCCGGTATTTTAATTAGCGGTACTTCGATGGAGTGTAAGAATAGCCTTGATAATTGTATGACCTCGGAGGATTGGACATAAAAAGTTAGGGCATTTAGGAGGTAATAAAATATGTACCTGTAGTTGTTCATATTTACTTCTGTTATTTACCTGCATGTATGTATGTATAAATATGTGTATGTATGTGCATGTAGGGTTTATGGATGTATGAGCTTCTTTGTGTATGCGTATCTTTGTGTGATTGCTTGTGTATGTGTATCAGTATACCTTTCCCATATACACTAGGCTTGAATGTTACTTTTGTTTCGTGTTTTGTGGATTTTTCACGTCGGTTTTCAGTACTCCATAGCTCTCTCTCTCTCTCTCTCTCTCTCTCTCTCTCTCTCTCTCTCTCTCTCTCTCTCTCTCTCTCTCTCTCTCTCTCTCTCTCTCTCTCTCTCTCTCTCTCTCTCTCTCAACCAGACAGTTCACAACCCCCTTAATGACCTGCAGGTATAATTAACTGTCCCACATAGTAACGCTGGGACGCCATTAAATCACCAGACTGACCCAAATGGCGATGAGGAGGTTGATTGAACGCTAATTAGTTGACCGTGACCTTCATTCTGCCTTCCCCCCCTCCCATTAACTGACTGGCCTAGATGTACTGTACCACTGACCCTAATTATGTTACCCAATTAACTGCATCATTACCAGAGGAGA
>NC_136978.1:7162500-7322500 GCF_032717465.1 Coenobita brevimanus
TTTTCGATAGATGACTAGATGATAGATAGACAGGTAGGTAGGTAGGTAAGTAGGTAGGTAGGTAGATAGATAGATAGATAGATAGATAGATTGGTTGGTTAGTGGTATTTTTTGTTTTATCGTTGAATGGTAATTTAGTAAGTAGATAGATTGTTGGTAAATAGGTAGATAGATAGGTTGGTATATAGCTAGATTGATAGATATGGATAGAGAGAATAGTTGATGGATAGATAGTATTTGTGTCACAGGTTTCAGGCATAGGTTAGTTGATATGTACAAAATGGAGTAGATAGATAGATAGATAGATAGATAGATAGAGCTGGATTGATAGATGCCTAGGTAAGACTGGACTTGTTGTTAGATAGATGTGAGAGTGAAATACAGTAGGCAGACAGAGAGATAGATAGATAGATAGATAAAGAAATGGATGGACAGAATATTGGTAGATAACTGATAAACAGATAGCTTTAGGCCAGTTGAGAGATAGGAGATAGACGGGCGCTGAGAGAGAGAGAGAGAGAGAGAGAGAGAGAGAGAGAGAGACAAAATCCAATGGTCAGTCGTTTTCTTTATCGTGAGGTGCATTTTTAGAGGGGTGACTTTTTTCTTTTTTCTTTCCTCCCTTTCCCTCCCCTCCCCTCCCCCTCCCTTTCCCCCTCCCCTCCCCCTCCCTTTCCCCCTCCCCCTCCCTTTCCCCCTCCCCCCTTGCGTTCCTAGGAGGGGATAATTGGCGTGAAGTGGATTTATGTGACATACTGTAGGGGAAGGGCTGGATGGGGGAGGGGGAGAGGAGAGGAAATGGAAGGAAAAGGAGAAAAGGAAGGGGGAGGGGTGGGTGAGAGAATATACGGAGGGAAAGGGAAAGGAAATGGGAGAGGGGAAGAAGGAATGGAAAAGAGAGGAGAGGAGAGGGGAAAGGGGAGGGAGAGAAATGAGATGAAATGGAGAGGTAAGAGAGGTAAAGAAGATAAAGGGGAAGGGAGGGAGGGAAGGAAGGAGAGGGGACAAGTAAAGGAAACGAAAGACGAGAGTGGAGAAAGAGAGTGGTAAGGGGAGAAGGGGAGGAGGGAGAATAAAAAGAATAAGGGAGAGGGCGAGAAAAAGAAGAATACCACTACAAAGGACTTCAAACGGGAGCTAGCCAGTAAGTTCTTTAAAAGATATTTGTTAATTAAAAGAAAGAATGCAAGTATGAATAGATTTGTATACCGCGAGTTATGACATTAAATTCATCAGTCTAAGATGGATATCAGAGCAGGAAGACGGCCACTCATAAATCAGTCAGCCCATCCAAAACCGGCAGGAAAAAAGTGAGAAAGAGCAACTTACAGTATAGAAAGAAAAAAATGTAAATTGTAGAGGAAAAGATGAATGCAAAATATATTCCACATTATCATATTCTGCAAAGGAATGTAACAGGAGGCTGGCTTAAGTGCATAAAGATGTTGCGCTGGTTGCATCGTCGTAGATCTTGCTTTTTTTGCGAGGAAGAAGGAACCAAAGGCCAGATCTGGACGAGAGAAAAAAAAAGTGCAGGTTGAAAGTGTATTATTCAACAGTGAACGTGTTTAGCAGGGGATTAGAAGCAGAGTACTTATATAAGGGAGGGAGGCGAGGATAGTAGGAAAGGTGATGAGAGTGAGAGGAGAGGAGGAAGGGAGGATAAGAGGAAATGTAAGAAGAATGAGAGGAAGGGAGGGAAGGAAGGGGAGGATTAGGGGAAAGGTAAGGAGAGTGAGAGAAGAGGAGGAAGAGGAGGATAATGGGAATGGTAAGAAGAGTGAGAGGAGAGGAGGAAGAGAAAGTAAGAGGGAACGGGCAGGGGATGGAAGGAAGGAAAGGGATGAAGGGGAAAAAGGGAGGATGAGGAGGGGGAATGAGAAAGAGGAAGAATTGAAGGGAAGAAGGGGTGATGAGAGGAGGGATTAAAAGTAGGAGAGGGTGTGGTAAGAGAAGGAAGGAGAAGGACTGAATGGAGGGAAAGGGAAATAAAGTGTAGGGAGGGGCGTATGAAGAGAAAGGAAGAGGAAGGGAGAGGGACTGAATGAAGAGAAGGGAAGAAGGAGGAGAGAAGGAGTGTAAGGGGGAAGGAAAAGAGATCGGAAGGAGTAAGGGAAGGGGAAGGAGAGGAAAAGGAAAGGAAAAAAGGAGAAGGGAGAGGGATTTGAAGAGGGGAAGGGTCCGTAGGTACAGCACAGCACTAACAGGTTTGGCCATGGCGAGGTGACCAGTGACTGTATTTACAAACTCTCCTAAGTTGTATTTATAAACCCCCTCAAGCTTAAGTAGTGTATAAGAACCTATCTGCATACATTTGCCTTCACTCATACACCGACCACTCACTTTACAAGCAAACCAGAGTGAATAATAAAATGGAAAATGCAACCAAGCGACGTATTTCTCCATGATAATTACTTCCTATGTAGATTTGTTTGCTGCAGAAATTGATTAAGATCCTTTGTGAATACGGACTTATCTCAGGGACCAGTTGGCCACAATGCACCCCTTAACACATGGCCAACTCAGGAACGTAGTTGGGAGAATTAGAGTTAGCGATTTTGGAGGTGAATTGGCGATTTTGATGTAGGTGATGATAGGAGGGAGAGGCAAAAATGTTCTTGCTCTAATTTAAACGGGTCGTATTCCTATGGACTTGGGAGTCAAAACACCTGTTCTCTAGTGACTTATTTCTGTGTGATGGGCCTTGGTATTTTCTTATATATTTTTTTTTCATTTTAATAGCGATATAGTTGGCATAACATAACATACAAGAGAATGTTAACGTGTCATTTTTTTATGCAGGGAAGAACCCTGCAAGAGTGTTCCCTTCTCGAAAAAAAGAAAAACCAGATAGAACCAAATTCAAGATGTGTTCATTTCGAGATGCCTGGACACACTGCGTTTGAAAGACTGAAGGACATAGGCAGTAGGAAGTACGCACAGAGGGAGACAGTTCCAGAGTTGATGTACAAGAATAGATGAAAAAACTGGAGAAGGTAGAAATTCACGTGAACATAAAATACCTCTCAGTGAAGAATGTGAGCTAAGACGCCTTTTATGACAGCGAGGTTACATAAGGAAATGGATTCGATTTTACTTTACCATACCGTTAGTGATGGCTGGATTGATCTTCAGTTTGGAAAGTCTGTCCGAAGCTGGTGTAATATCTGTCTGTCTATCTGTCGATCTGTCTATATCTGCCTGTATCTGTCTATCTATCTGCCTACCCATCTGTCTATATATCTGTCTAGTTATGTACCTGTCTGCCTGTTTGTCTATGTATACCCGTCTATGTATGTATGTATCTGTGTGGTGACAGCAAGATTGAGAAATATATAACGTCCTAGGGCTGAAGGGGTTAAGAAGTGGTGTGCGGAACTCTCTTGAAATAATATGGGAAAAAAAAGTATGTGCTCGCGTCCTGAATAAGATAAGAAAATGCTGTGCGTATGGATGAGATGTTTGGAAGTAGGACAAATTACTTATGTTTATGCGTTTTTTTTTTTTTTTTTTTTTTTTTTTTTTAAGAGGGCTTCATTAACCCCTCCACTACCCGGTGCTTCCCCATATTGTGATTAAAATTTTACATCTGGTAGCATCAAGGGCAAAAAAAAAGGTAAAGAAGAAAAAAAGTCCTTGAGCTAATGGACTTAACCAATTATACCGTCTCCCTTTACCGCCTGATTTTGCTGCAGGTGGGATTTTGTAGGGTAAGTATTTGGCGTCCCATCCCTCCCCTCCCAGGCCAGAGTTACGAAGCTCTTAGGTCCTGGCTTAGTGACCCCTCCTGATGAACCTTTTTGTGAACCATCTCCATCTATGTTTTTATTTATAACTCTTCCTTCCTTCTGTCTTGCCTTTCCACTTCCTACTTCCTTCCATCTCCCCTCTTTCCCCCCTATCGTCCTTGGTGTCTCCTTTCCTCCGTCCATGTATTCATATCCTTATCTCCCTCCCTGCATCCCTCTCCCTCCCTTCTCTCATAGCATCTCCCTGTCTCGATTATATCTCCTCCCTTTCACTGCCTGCCTCCCTCTGTCTCACTTCCGATCTCCCTTCTTCTCTGTCTGCCTCCCTGCTTTTCCTTGCCTTCCCTTCTTTATTCCTCCCTCCCTGCCTGTATCCCTCTAATCATAAACCCTGCCTCCGCCCCTACCTTCCTTCCATTCTCCTTTCCTATGTTGACCTCCATCTCTCCCCCCCCCCTTTTTTTTTCTTCTCTTTCTTCTCTTCTCTTCTTTTCCTCATCGCGTCTCTTTTCATCTTTTTTTTTTCTCTGTCTTCCTCCTCCTTCCCACCCTGCCTACCTTCCCCCCTCTATCTACATCCCTCCCTCCCTTCCTGCCTGCCCCTAATCCCTGCCTACCTCCCTCCCTTCCTGTTTAACTGCCTCACCCCCTGCCTGTCACACCCCATCCCGTCCACTTATCCCTTCCCTAATGCCGTCCTTGCCAACATTCCCTCCGTCAGTCCTTACTTAATGACATTCTTTATTCATTTCCTTCCTTCCTTCTTTCCTTCCTTCCTTAGTGGCATTCTTTATTTCTTTACTTCCCTCCATCCTTAATTATATTCTTTCCTTTCTTAAATGCCGGCTTTGTTATAACTATCACCATTCCTCCAGTATTTCCATTCTCCCTTCCTTCCATCCTTCTTTCCTTCTGTGTTTTATACTTTTTTCTTTCCTCGCTCCCTTCATTTCTTTATTCCTTTTGACCATCACTTTCTCCCTTTTTTTTTTTTTTAATTATTTTTTTTTTTTTTAAGCTGTCCTTCCATACATTGTTCCCACCTTCCTTCCTTCCAGCAGTCCTGCAGCCCCTCCCCCTTCCTTCCTTCCTTCCTTCCTTCCTTCCATTCATCCCTCCATCCATCTTTCCTTCCATCCATCCATCCATCTGTCCATCTATCCATCCTTGCTTGCTTCCTTCCTTCCTTCATCATAAAACAATTCCTGCCTCCCGTTCTCTTCCTCCTCCGTACCTCGCCCTTACTTCCTCCGCCTCTGCTTCTCTCCTCTTCCCTTCCTCATCATACTGCAACTTACCCCTCTCCCTTTCTCCCTATTTCCTTGCTTCCCCTTCTTCCTGTTTCCTTGCCCCCTCTGCTCCATGCCTTTACCTTACCTCCCTACCTACCTTCCCTGCCATGCCCTACTGTACCCCCCTTGGCCACAGTCTACCCCAGCCTCCCTTTCCACTTTCCTTCCCTCAGTCTTTCTTCCTCTCTTCTACCACTCTCCCTTATCTTACCCAAACCCTTCTGTGCATTTCTCTCTTCCTACCTACGTCTTTTCGTGCCTCCCCATACCTCACTTAACTCTTTTCCTCCCCCATCTTCCTTCTTCTCCCAACCTTCTCCCTCCCCCACCTTTCCTCCCCTTACACCCTTTCTTCACCCTACCTCCCTCGTTCCCACCTTTCCTCCCCCTGCCTACTTTTCATACCCACACCTTCTTTTCTTCCCATACCTACTTTCCTCCCTATCTTATTTTCTACCCCTACCTCCCCTCTTCCCCCACCATCTTTCCTCCCCTCCCGTCCTACCTTCCTGCGCCCCCCTCCCCCCGCTCGTGAAGGCCCGCCATGATGTAAAACTGGTCTCTCTCTCCTAGGCAAAAAATAAAGAGTGAATATAATGGCATTTTTGGAGAGCCTTAGGAATGTACTCTCTCTCTCTCTCTCTCTCTCTCTCTCGTTTATTCCATCTTCCATTCCTCCTATCTTCCATCCATCCTTCCCTCCTTCCTTCCTTCCATCCATCCTTCCTTCCTTCCTTCCTTCCTTCCTTCCTGCCCTTTCCTTTCCTTTTTCGACTTTTCTCTCATTCTTCCTTCTTATCCCTACCTCCTCCTCCTCCTCCTCCTCCTCCATCCTCTCATGGTCACGGGTCGTCGTGGTCATCTTATTACTGTCCTCTTCATAGTCGTATGTCAAGGTGATTGTGATCGTCCTCTTGTTACCTCCGCCATCGAAGTTGGAGGAGGTTGTGTATTCACCCATATTTGTCTGTCTGTTTGTCCAGACGATATCTCCAAAAATTCTCGATGAATTTCAATGAAATTTAGTGGAATGGTGGGCTGTAGGCCAAGAAAGAATTGATTAAACTTTGAGGCGGATCCGGATCCTGTGTATAATATCTCCAAAGGTTCTCAATGAATTTCAACAAAATTTTGTGGAAGAGTGGGTCATGGGCCAAGGGACAGTTGATAAAATTTGGGGTCGGCTCTGGATCCTATGTATTGCACACAGTATCTCCACGGATCCAGATCCATTTTAATAGCAGTGGCATTGGCGGAGGTATGTTCTCTCGGAGTGCTTTCTAGTTATGATGAGAGTTATTGTCGTTGTGGTCGTAGTCAGTCGTTTCTTTATGAGTGCCGCTAAAGTCGTCATTAAGTGGTCGTATCTCAGTCTTTCCTCTGGTCGTCGTCTTGTTATGGTCGTCTGTGGTCGTTTGTATTGTAGTCTTTTTTTTTTTTTTTTTTTTTGGCGTCTTCTGATGTTTTTTCTGGTCTTTCTGACGGTTATTTTTTGTCGTTGTGGTCGTTCATAGTCGTCTCCTTGTTACTGCCCCTTGTATAGTCGTATTTTAATGGTCGTGCTTAAATGGATCTGGTCGTTCCCTAGTCTTGTCGTCGTGGTCGTATGTATTAGCCTAGTTTCATTGTTAGTGTCGACCTTTTCATAGTAGTCATTAAGCTGGTCGTTATGGTCGTCTTGATGTACTGGTCGTAGTGATGTCTTGTGGTATTCGTTTAGGGGGGAGTTGATGTGGTCGTTAGGGTCAATAGGGTCGTACTGGGTGGTGTCCTTGTCGTGCTGTGAGGTCGTGCAGTGGTGCTTGGAGGTCATGATTAGCGTCATTCTGCCTGTCCCATCCCATCCTTACTACCCCTCCCCTCCCCCACCTCCTCATTTTTTCATTCACCATCCCTCTACCTTCTCCCCTCCCTTCCCCTCCCCTCTTATGTACTCACTGACTTACACCCCAACCCCTGCCTCCCTCCATTCCTCTTTTCCCCCTTCCCTTCACCCCTCCTGTCCTCCTTCCCCTTCCCTTCATCCCTCTCCCTGCCCTCCCCTTCCCGCTTGTACTCACTGACTTTTAATCCTCTCCCCTTCCCTTCCCCCTCCCATCCCTTCCTCCCCCCCCTCCACAACTCTCTCTCTCTCTCTCTCTCTCTCTCTCTCTCTCTCTCTCTCTCTCTCAAATTATAGATCACAGACACAGATTTCCAGATTAGTTCATCGCATTACCCCCTGTGTCTTCCGTTCTGCATTAATGTTTGCTATTTTGAACATGCATCATATTTCTCTTTACCACCAGTGAGTCTCCAGTTCTTGCAATCTGTTCCCATACATGAAGATTAGACTTTTTGTGTAATTAGTTTTGCTCCAGCTGATTCACTCGTTCTGAGACTACACTATTTAGGCTCCTTGGCCGTGTTTCTTATGTACTCGTATGCGTTCTCTTCTCCCCTTTCCCTCCTCTCTCTCTCCCCCTCCTCCCTCTTCCTTTCTCTCCCCCCCCTCCCCACCCGCCAGCCTCGGGGAGGTGCTGGTAAGACATATGGTTGTCTGTCTCCCTAGCCACCCGACACATAAGAGTGGGGAGGGGAGGGGAGGGAAGAGGCGGGGAGGAGAGGGGGGGATTGGTGGGGGAGGCTAGAAGAGAGATAGGGATGATAGAAAGAGTGACATGGTTACGGAGAAGCTGAGAGAAGGGAAGGGAAAGAAAAGAAAAGGAAAAGAAAGAAAAGGCAGTAGAAGGCGGGGAGGAGGAGAGGAGAGATGATGGAATGAGAGTTATAGTTATATAGAAAGAAAGGGTGGGTAGGGAAAGGGAAGAAGGGAAATACTATAGAAAGGGATAAAAGAAAGGAAAATGATGGGAGAAGGAAAAGGAAAGGGGTGGACAGTGAGAGTTGGTGAGAAGAGAATATGAGAGAGAGAGTTTTTTACAGGCTTACCATTAACTCTTTGTACAGGGCCCTCATCGCCCCCCATCCCCTCCCCCTCCCCCTCCTGAACCTCTCTTCTTTTATTATCCCCTATGTCACCATCCATCATCTTCACCTCCTGTCCACTCATCTTCACCCACATTTTCATCCTAACGACATTTTTCATTCTGATCGTTTACTGTTTTTGCAAAGTTCGTTTCGTTTCCTTTCTTCTCCCTGTTTCCAATCCTCTCCCTCCCCCTCTTTTTTTTTACCTCCTTCTCACCCATCCTTCTTCTCCCCTCCCCTCGCCCCCTTTCCTTTCTCCTCTCTTCCATTCGTCTTTCCCGCTTCCCATATTGCTTCCCTTTTCCTTCCCCTCCTTTCTTTCCCTCTTCCTTTCTTCTTTCCTGTCCCCTTCTGTTCCCTTCCTTCTTCCCCTCCTTTCTTTCCCTCTTCCTTTCTTCTTTCCTGTCCTCTTCTGTTCCCTTCCTTCTTCCCCCTTATCTGTATAGTATTCCTTCCGTCTTTTCCTGCGTCTCTCTTCCTTTTACTTCTGTCTTCCATATCTTCTTCATCCTTGCGATACCTTTTTCATCCTTTATTTTCTTGCGATATTCCTCTCTCTTGGTTTTTCATTTTCACTCACCGCTTTTCACTTCTCACTCATTTGCACTTTCGCAATGTTCCTTCCTTAAGATCGGCATTCCACCCAAATCATATTCGTTCCTTTTTATCCAAGCAAAATCCTACCTTTTCGATTTTCTGTCTTCATATTCTTCCATGCAACATTTCACCTATGACATTTTCCTTTTTCATATTCACCGGCTAAATATTTCATCACGCTTATTTTTCTTCGTATTCATCCATGCAGCGGTTCTCCTAAGTCATGTTCTTCCCTCCAGAATTCCAGGTCTCTCTCCGTCATATTCACCCGTGTAATTTTCCAGCCAAATTATTTTCACTCTCATCCTTGCTAACTGGGCTCCTATGACTCACCCTCAGCTGAATGAAATCGTCTGACATTAGCTGAAAATTGAATACTAGAATTGTTTTGCTAGAGGGTTTTCCGACAATAAACTCTTAGGCTGCCATGACTCTCTGAGCTAAAAATCGTCTGGGATCGTGTGACTGCTGAATAAAATCGTTTGGCTTCAGAATGAAATACTAGAGTTGTTTCGACCATGAGAGGGTTGTGGTAGCAGTTTTTCCTCCACTCAGATGAATAAAATCGTCTGAATTGTTGGGAATAATATACAGTAGCTTGAATTCTTTAGCTGGAAGAAAATACTAGAGATATTTAGACAGTGAAAGGGTTTATGAAGACGGTTTTATCTCGGGCGGCCATGACTCACTCTCTGCTGAATAAAATCGTCTGGTTTTGGCAGGGTTAAAGCACCCAGGGAGACGCGGCCATTCAGAGAGTCAAATTTCGCCAGTCATTCTCCTTCGTATTCAGCGCGACTCACTGATATTATTCTCCTTCATCTTCTCAGCCAAACACCCACCCCATTCATCCGTGTGTGTGTGTGTGTGTGTGTGTGTGTGTGTGTGTGTGTGTGTGTGTGTGTGTGTGTGTGCTTTATTTTCTCATGTACTTTGGCGTGTGTATATATTTGTATTTCTGTGCTTGCTTGTGTATTCCAGTTTGAACATTATTTTGTGCCTCTTCTTAAGTTTTCATTTATGGTGTTATTTGTATGTGTGTATCTGTGTGTGTATGTAGCCTGTGTATAAGTATGTGTGTGTATGTAATCACCACGTATTTTGCTACTGCCTGGGATGTAACCACTCCCGTAGCCTCGAGTTACAGCACCTTTTGGGGAATTACAAGAAGGGCATGACGAGGCTATCCTAAAGTACAGTACAAGGCGTGTGTGGAGTCCTCAGGTGTATGAATTGCTATACTCTTTTCACTCTAACTTGGCATAATTTTGCTGACTGTGAACTACTATACTCATTTCATTTTAACTTGGCATGATATTACTTACGTACCATCTTGAATGCTGAGCTGTAGCAAGAGATTAACACTAGAATTTAGGGTTAGTCACGAAGAAGTGCTATTGAAAGGGTATACAGTATAGGTGTAGCATTGTCTTATTCTGCCTTTTCAGCTTCGGGAAATAAGCTGCCAAATTACTCACATCTAAGCTTAGGTAAACTGGGCCAACTATAGGTATCGAGAACGGCCTTCCCTGATGTCCGGAGTGGAGTGGATAGAAGAAAATATAACTCCAAAATTGAGCAAAAATAGTAAATCATTATAGAGCGAAGCAGATGAAAATGAAAGGATATATACCTCTGTACTGCTGCCGTCTGGTGATAGATGGATAAATTATTGGGTCTCGGGAACCGGCATCCATGCATGTTCAGAGTCGACTAGATAAAGGAAAATGTAATTCCTAAGTTGTAAAACATACATAAAGAAATAAGTAATGAAAGAAATTAAATTAATATAACAGCTTGTGTTAGAGTCTGATGGATAGAAGAAAATATCCTGCTACTATAATAATAATAATAATAATAATAACTGCGGACTCCAGCAGTGGCATGTGGTTAGCCTGCCATGTCTCTCGAAGATAAAACACTTTGGACCGTCTTAGCTACTTTACGTAACCCCATCGCCAGCACGATCTCTAAGGCAAATAAAACCCTCTAGGGGCAGCAAATTTGAATATAAAAGGGCATCATCGTACTGTAGGGTTTAAAAAAAATGTGTATATGTATATTTTTTCAAGGGAAGGTGGCTTGGGTGTATGAAAAAAAAAATTAATAGTTATTTTGTTGGAGGGAGGATGGTATGAGTTACGTGTACCCTGTTGTGTGTTTGTACCCTACCTACCCTGCCGTCCTACCCCAACCCTTTCTCCTCCTCCTCCTCCTCCTCAAATGTCTTCTGTGTTTTTCTTTCGACATCTTCAAAAATCAGGGAGAGAATTCTATGCAGCTAATCTCGCCCCCAAATATTTTCATTCTTTGATATGCAAAACGAAGAAACCCAAGGCTGGATCCCTGCATAAATCACCCCATCCAAGGCAACTCAAACAAGGCCGGGCCAAAACCAATGTCCATTCTTTCTGAGACTCCTGGATTCTCTTTGTTTGAAAGACTGGAGATCATAGGCAGAGGGAAAGCCAGACGATGGAATTTAGAGTCGGTCCCTTTAGTCTGGTTACATGTTTTTCTCTATTTTTTTGTATTTCCAGATATTTTTCTTCAATTTTGCAGAGATTTTGTGTAGTGTACAGGTTAATGAAGGCTTTACCTAACCCCTCGAGCTCGAAAAATATCTTCACAACGAACAAAAGTCGTCTGAGAGTATCAGTGGTAGAAGATTAAATACATTGGGAATGCATGAAGGATTGAGAATATCGGACAACTTTTATATTACGGGACTGGGCAGAGAAGGGTTTAGTGTCAGCAGGCAGATGGGTGCTGCTTGCCCACCTTGAAAGGGACGGTATACGGGCGGGGAGTTCACCAGAGCAATGTCTGGTGTAAAAGTGCTAGTAAAGAGAGTGATTCAACATTGCGGCAAAGAAAGTGAAGCTAAAGGAAGTTATAGCGGAAGGAAACTGATAAGAGAAAGAGCATTGAACTCCAGACTGTTTAGAAGTACTGTATGTGGAGATCTGTACAGTATTCCACGAAAGGAGTGACTGAGATCATGTCCCTAGCTAGTAGTTATGTAGATTTGAAGAAGGTATGGAGTCGGTTCAGTACACCCATACTCTGAGAATCTGAATTTGCAAGAGAAATAATATGAGCTTCCTAAGAGAGCTCTCGAGAAATGGAAATATCAAGAATACTGAAAGAAGATGGATTACCAAGTTGTGCGTTGTTGAAGTTAAGACACAGCGCTGCACCTCATCTCTAACCATTTGTGGTATAGTCTTTTCTCGAGACATTGTAAGTCTTGGGTGAGGGTAGAGTTGGATAGAACAGGATTGGAAAGGACTGTCAGATGAAAGATGGGGTACTCAGGGACAAGGTAGGATAAAGCAGTATAAGGTAGTGAACTGTTCTGGAGTATTATGATGTTTTTCAATTATGTTTTATCTTCATCGTCATCGTCGTTATTGTTGTTGTTAGTGGTAATGGTGGTGATGGTGTCGTTGTTATTCATCTCGTTGTTGGCGAAGAAGTTTGTCATCGGAGTGTGAGGTGAAGGCATGTGAGTGTGTGTTGGTGAAGTGTGTGGCGGTGTTGGTGTAGCGGTACTGTGAGTGAAGAGTGTGTTGAGAGGTGTAGCGGTGACAGTTGTTGAGAGGTGCCCCGCTGTTTAGCATACTGCCCCGTCATGTGTTAGACCCCACCTCCCCTCTCACACCCACTTTTGTGTTCACTTCCCGCTGCCTTTACACTCTGGTACCTCGATATAAAATTGGTATGGTTAGATATCCACACTTGCTCAATTTCTATGTGTTCTCTTTTCTAAACATTATTCAGTTTGGTGCCATTCCTTTATTTTCCACCAGTTCGCGTCAAATGTGATACAGTTGCCCCTTGATACACACACACACCCACGTTCTTCTTTTTCTTTTTTCTCTTTTTTTTTTCTTTTAGGGATTTGTGGAGTCAATGAGCAAACGATATCATCAGTTTGGGGATCCTTTTTTTTTTCATTAATCATCATGGCAGTTTGCACAGAGGTATGTCAGTATGTTGTTGTTGTGTGGAGACCATCGTGCAGGGAATGTTGTCAGTCTTGAATATTCTTTCTCTGTTTTTTATTTATCGTCTTCTTCCGTGTGTCTGGTAAGTCACCCTTTCTATGCTCCTCCTCTCGATGTAAAATGTACAGTATAAATTTTGCTTAAGAAATGTGGAGTGTGCTGTAAGCGTCTTATTAATCATGTTCAAGAAAATGTACAAATGAAGGGAACATTGACGTATAGTATGCTTGTACAACCCTAACACAACACGATCAGCAGCATGGGTACTCTCTCTCTTTCTCTCTCTCTCTCTCTCTCTCTTGGTGTGTGTGTGTGTGTGTGTGTGTGTGTGTGTGTGTGTGTGTGTGTGTGTGTGTGTGTGTGTGTGTGTGTGTGTGTGTGTGAAATGCTTGTGACAGGTGGTAGATCTGGTTCAGACGGCCTTGGATCCATTTTTTTCCCTTTTTTTGTGACGCCAATAATGATAGAGTAGAGCGAGGTGGCTGAAGGGAAGCCAGGAGAGAGAGAGAGAGAGAGAGAGAGAGAGAGAGTAACCTGAATCTGTTTGACCAGCTCTTAACTCCCTCACCTCGCATCCTCTCCACATCCACTCCCCTCTATCCACCATTCACTCACTCCTTAACCCCTTCACTACGATATCTTTTTTTATTTTATTCTCCAGACGATTTTTTAAAGCTTAGGAGGGATTATTTTGAACTGGAGGGGGTTAGGTATGTCCTTCAAAAACAAAGCTGAATGAAATCGTCTCTTGTCCATTCATTTTAACTGGCTGGTCATTTTCTTCCTTGTGCAGCCTGTGGTCCATATCCTTGTCATTAAGGAGACTCCCCAACACCTTTTCCGTAGCGATTTATTTTTGGTTATGGCTGGCACCTCTTCCATAGCGATTTATATATGGGTATGGCTGGCACCTCTTCCTTAGCTATTTATTTTTTTGATGTGGCTGATTGATATCCTCTGCACGTAATCTGTGCAGCTTATGGCGATATTAGAATGATCTGTGTAATACGGAGATGGGCAGTAAGGTGAAATAAGGAAAATAAGTCTCTTAGGAAAAGGTGCTGGGAAGCTTCCGTAGCCGACGAGAATACGGATCTGTGTCCGGTAGCTCAGTGGCCGAATAAGACGGTGCTGCTGCTATACCTCGTTTCCTCATGACTCTCACTATATATTATTGTTCGTCGGTTGTTACAACTCAGCATTCAGGATGGAGAGAGATTAGTTTCATGCCCAGAGTGAACACAACACACCGTAATAGCAATAAAGGTTAAAAAAGGACGTCCCCAGGCTGAAGGGGTTAAAATATTAACAACAACAAAAATGCTTCATATAACTAAGAAATCTTTGCCAAATATTATTAAAGCCTAAACTGTATTCCACGTGTATGTTGTGAAGTATTTAATCAGCTGACTTAATGAAGTATTTAATCAGCTGTCTTAATTAAGTATTTAATCAGCTGTCTTAATGCCATGTCATATTTGTCACACTTGAATCAGTTCCACCATGAAATATGTGTGTTGTTGAAGTACACAGATTAAGTTATTATACATGAGTCTTGTGTTGTGTGTTTCTTAGTCTGGGTATCAGGGGAGGAATGCTGGAGGAAAGAGAGGCGAGGAAGGGGAGGGGGAAGGGAGGAGAGAAAAAGCAAGAAGAGGGGAAGGGAATGTCAAGAAAGGAGAGATGGAAGAATGAAGAAGGGAGGGGACTGAAAAGGAAAATGAGAAGGGAAGGAAGAGAGGAGAAAAATAGACGGAGGGATGGTAGGAGAGAGGAGAGAATAATAAGTGGAAGGAATGTGGGAGACAGGAGTGCAAGAAGGAATAGAGGGGGCGAAGGAACGAGGAGAGGGAAAGGGAAAGGAGGGGAAACGGGATGAGGGAAGGGATAGAGAAGAGAAAAGAGGTGTATTTATTGTGTGTGTGTGAGAGAAAGAGAGAGAGAGAGAGAGAGATGGGTAAGTATGGGAAGCAGTAGTATGGGAAGTGTCACAGAAACAGGAATATGACACCAGAAAAAAGAAGAAGGGTACAGAGTCAAAAGAAAATTGGAATGAGGGTGAGAGAGGAGGGGGAAGAAGCAGGGTAGGGAGGGAGAGGGAGAGAGGAGGGGTTGAGAGGTCAAATATGGAGGGGGAAGGGGAGAGAGGGAGAGAAAGAGAGGGTGGGGACAGAAGTAGGAAGAAACAGATGATAGGTCAAAATATGGGGAGTAAGAGAGAGAGAGAGAGAGAGAAAGCATTGTATTTTAGAAACCAGGAAAGAGGGGAAGGATGTGGGAGATGGAGGAGAAAGGGAAGGGAAGGGAAATAGGGGTGGTTTGTCGGTAAGGGGAAGGGAAAGGGTAAACAGATGAAAGGGAAGGGGAGAAAGGGCAGGAGGAAAAGAGAAGGGGAAGAAAGAGAGGAGATGGGAGGGTAGAAAAAGAATGGGGGAAAAAATGAGGGGAAGAGGGAGGGAGGGACAAGTAAGGAGAGAGGAGGCATGAGAAGAGACGGGAGAAAGAGTCGGAGGAGGTGAAGAGGAAGAGAGAAGGGTAAGGGAAAGGAAATGGAAAATGGGAAAGGGATGGGGGAAGGAGTGAGAGGGGACGAGAAGGTAGAGGAGAGATGAGAAGGGAGGAGTGAGGAAGGAGGATGAGAGAAGAGAAAGGGGACAGTGACAAGGAGACGAAACAGGAGAGGTAGGGTTAGGAACGAGACAAAAAGGCGAGGGGAAAGGGGATAAGGGAGGGGGAGATGAGAATAAGGGGGAAGAGGTGAAGAGCGAGGAGGGGGAGAGGGAGGAGGGGGGAGGGGGTGAAAGGGGTAGTAGAGATGTCAGTGGCCCTTTCACCATATCGTATCCTTCATGTCCCTCTTAAGAGACGCTTGAATGTCTTACTTTCAGGCCAGCATGAAGAGTGAAAGGGGAGAGGGTGGGGAAGAGGGAGTTGAGGTGGATGGGGGAGGGTTGGGGAAAGGAGGAGTTGATGTAGATGGGGGAGAGAGTGGGGGAGGGAGGGAGTTGAGGTGGTGGGGAGGGAGGGAGGCAAGAAAGTAAGATGAGAGGGAAGGAGGGACGAGGGGAAGAGGAAAGGGAAGAAGTTAGTAGTGAGGGGAAGAGGAGAGGAGGGAAGATTTAAGGAGTGAGTGGAGAAAGGTCTGAAGGGTGGAAGGAAGGTTAAGCAGGGGAGTAGGAGGGGATGGGAAGTAGGTTGGAAAAAGAGGGAATGAGTGGTGCGAGAAGGAAAGGGGAGAGCGGATGAGGGAGGAAGGGGAAGGAGGGTAAGGACAGACAAGATAGACAGGAGGGAAGTTGGATGAATCGATGGCTTGATCGGTTTGGTACTGGCCCTTTGGTATAGGAGCCTCACTGACTGCCGCGGAGTTTGTGGGGTGGACGCTTTCAAACTAACGCCAGAACTATTGTATAAACAGACCTGCACCATACCACTGTTACACTGTTTCCTGTTTCACCGTCCCTACCGTGTCAATCCTGCCTTCCTGCTGATCCCCACCCCTGTAACTTTACCCTGTAGGGATGGCTAATAGGAGGCCTGTTAGCATCCAGCGAGGTTATCTGCTGGGGTAGAGTTAATTATGTAGAATTTATAAATATGTGTAAGAAAAGGATAGATGAGGGGAAGGCTGCCCTCCTTTGCATACCACGCCCTCTAGGGTAATAGTCGACAAGAAAAAGATGGAAAAACACCTTCATTGTTAGGAATAATAACATAAAAAGAAAATGAAATACTGTGAGCTGTCTTTAATGAGAGAAATGTTTACATGAGAGGAAGGAGGGATGAGAGAATTGAGAGAGTGAAGAGGGGAGAAGGAAGAAGTAAGGGGAGGGGGGGATGAAGTGAGAGCGATGAAAGGCAAGGAAAAGAGGTAGTGCATTGGAAGATAAGTGGGTGTAAAGTGAGGGAAGAGTGAGGTAAGGTGAGGAAGGTGAGATAGAAGAGAAAAGGAAAGGAAGTTACGCGACTATGAGGTGAGGGTAGAGTGACAGAGGAAAGAAATGGGAAAGGAATAAGGAGAGAGGAGAAGAGGAAGAAAGGAAAGGAACCGGAGAGGAAAAAGGAGAGAAGAAGAATAAGAGAGGAAAGGAAGGGGAGAGGAATAGGAAAGAAGGAAGAGTATGAGAGGAAAGTAACGGGAGGGGAGTAAGGAGAGAAGAAAGGAGGAAGAGTAAGAGAGGAGAGGAACGGGAGAGGAAAAAGGAAACAAGAAAGGGGGAAGAGTAAGACAGGAAAGGAGCGGGGGAGGAATAAGTTAAGAAGAAAGGAGAAAGAATAAGAGATGAAAGGAACGGGCGAGGGCGAGGAATAAGGAGATAAAAAAGGAGGAAGAGTAAGAGAGGAAGGGAACGGGAGATTAGGAGAGAAGAAAGAAGGAAAGTAATGAGAGAGAGATGTGAGGTGAGAGATGCGAAGAAAAAGAAAACAATCCCTCTAATGGCACACTCCATGTGTATGATTGATGATGATTACGAGTCATCAAGACACAGGTATACTTAATCACCATAATAACCGCCGTAATTGAATCACCACTGCATAAGGTAGCCTGATAATATCCCAGTCCTTATGTGGATAAATGCTGTATAAGAAACTAATGACGTGGGGCAGTAAATTATTCAAGACTAAGCCTCTTACCACAATAGGCGTCTTCAGAACTTGCTAAAATCGTGTGAGGAAATTGTTAATATATCATCCAGTCTTGTGTTACCTTCTTTCATAACTTAAGGGGCGAATGTTGGATTGTTTAGGCGAGTCATATAAAATGCTATACCATTTTTACTCTCACTTGGCCTAAACTTGACGTCTTTCCACCTTGAATGCTGAGCTGTAGCAGTAGACTAACACGAATTTGGTGCAAGTCACGAAGATAGGCTTTGGAAATAATGTAGAGCCGCAGCACTGTCTTTCTTCTGCCACTTAGCTACGTGAAATAAGCAACAAAAGGACGAAATTCTGGGCCAGCCTAAGATAAAAGGAGTATAGTCGCTCGACTTTGAGTGGCATTATGTAAGTCATAACTCCCAACCATCCCTTGTACCTGAACATTTGAAGGCAACATTCGGGTAGAGCACCTTAACCAACTGGACTACCAGGTGTCCAGAAAATGCACAGGGAAAAAATCTTCGTGCTAAAGACCTAAATGTAAACACAAACAAATAATTCTGCAAAACTCCCGAAATACGAACGGGAGAGGAAGGTGTTGGGGAAAAAGAAATCATACTGAAGGCCTACACGTACACAGAAACAAATGATTATGTTAAACTACCGAGATACGATGATGTCCTTATTTCTGCCAGATGGTTGTTGTCAGCTTAGGAAGACGTCTTGTGATGAAGGGGGTAGAAAGTCCCCAGGATCCCTTTGATACGATGATTTTTTTTTTTTTTTTCATCCACCGGACAATTTTTTCCGTTTAGGGTAGATCTCATAGTCTAGGGATCAGGCACAGTCTCCATGCACAACTTCTGTAGATTTAGTTATTAAATATATATTTTTAGTTGTATTCTTATCGTCACACAGTTATATTCAGCTTAGGGGAGACTTGTGGTCGTTAATCTCTCTAGTCAGGTTATTTTTTCTAACTCGTCCCCTCTAGACGATGTTATTCAGTCCAGCAGAAAATTTCAAACTGAAAGTGTTTGCTATAACCTTCATTTAACACTTTCATTACCGGGCGTCTCCCCTAAGCTTTTGAAAAATGGTAGCAGAAAGAAGAGAATGAAAAATAAGTCCTTGTAGTGAAGAGGTTGGTGGGTTAGAAAGTCATCATTAACGTCGGCAAAAACAGTTAATTATTTTAGGACCGTAAGCTTGGTAAACAAAGCTATAATTACGTAAACACTTCGTTAACAAGAGAAACGAGGCCCACCCGTCTAAATGCTTCGCCGCGTGTGTTAGTGTAAGAGTGGGGTGGTTGGATGGGTGAGGAAGCAGGAATTCTTAACATGTTCTTTCCATTTTATCCCCCAGACTCAACACGCCAGACTTTTACCCCCACTCTCCTCCCCCCTCACATACAAGTACTATTGCAGTTCACAGACCAGGCTGCTGCAAAAAGTTATGCGTATACTATAGTACTGATAGATAGATAGATTGATTGACTGATTGATTGATTAATTGATTGGTATGAAGGAAAGACAAAGTACTTTAGTGATGGAACTAGCATAGCATATATTATGCCAATAAAGCCTAGTAATAACATGTGATCGAAAACATGATACAGTGCACTCATGTCCCTGACATACCTCAATGTTTTCCAGTGGGGCGTAAAATCATGTGGCATTAGCCAGAGTAAAGTGGATAAGCCATCACCCGATTTCTCAGAGCTACAATAAAAAGCAGTTGTAATAATCAGTATTGCCTATGAAGGGGTTAAACCTCGCATTATTTAGGAACTGACATACTCATATTTACCTAAATCCATGGAAATGTTGTTATCCCCTTTGAGAACTCCTGGTAGAGACGGTACGGTAGGTGGTATGCCGTAGGAGGAGGAGGTCGTTAATGCGTAGGGACAGACGTACCTGGAAGCTCAGGGTGAAAGTTTATCCGTGGGTGGCTGGTGTGTTATGAGAGTAGGGGGTCGTTAATGAGCAGGGACAGAAATGCCTGGAAGTCCGAAGTAGGAGAATTTATGAGAGATGCTGATGTACTATAGAAGGAGGGGACCATAAATGAGTAGAAACAGAAATGCCTGGGAGTCCAAAGTGGGAGAATGTAGATGCTGACGTGTTGGTGGAGGAGGAGAAAGTGTAGATCCTAATGTGTTGGAGGAGAAAGTGTAGATCCTGATGTGTTGGAGGAGAAAGTGTAGATCCTGATGTGTTGGAGGAGAAAGTGTAGATCCTGATGTGTTGGAGGAGGAGAAAGTGTAGATCCTGATGTATTGGAGGAGAAAGTGTAGATCCTGATGTGTTGGAGGAGGAGAACGTGTAGATCCTGATGTGTTGGAGGAGAACGTGTAGATCCTGATGTGTTGGAGGAGAAGAAAGTGTAGATCCTGATGTGTTGGAGGAGAAAGTGTAGATCTGGATGTGTTGGAGGAGGAGAAAGTGTAGATCCTAAAGTATTGGAGGAGGAAGTGTAGATCCTGATGTGTTGGAGGAGGAGAAAGTGTAGATCCTGATGTGTTGGAGGAGGAGAAAGTGTAGATCCTGATGTATTTATTGGAGGAGGAGGAAGAGAAAGTGTAGATGTGTTGTAGAAGGAGAGTCATTACGAAGTTGGGACAGAAATGCTTTGAAGTCTCAAGTGGGAGAGTTTATGAGAGATGGTGATGTGTCGTGGAAGGTGAGTTGTTAATGGATAGGGACAGAAATGCCTGGAAGTCCACAGCAAGCGAGTATAATGGGGAACAGTGATGTGTTACGGGAGGAGGAGGTCAACACTTAGGCTTCTTTGACTCACTCTTGGTTAAATGAAATAGTTTGACGTTTGCTGGGATAGAATGCTTTAGTTATCTTGACTCTGAGAGGGTTAGCGGTACCACTATTAACACTCCCAGGCTTCTATGACTCACTCTCAACTAATCAATATTTGTTTGGCAGTTGCTGGAATAGAATACTAGAGTTGACTGTAAGATGGTTAATGAGTAGTGACAGAAATGCTTGGTGGTCACTTTTGTGTAGTCCAGCCTCTCAGCTTTGATGACTGGCATGACGCCTCCTTTTCTATCCCTTATCAACTTTATTCCCCTCTTCCCCATTTTATTGACCGAAAGAATTCGACCCTTAATAGAGATACTTCTAATAATGTAAGTTCATGATTATCAGGCTCTTAAGTATTTGATCAGTGTGACACACACACACACACACACACACACACACACACACACACACACACACACACATATATATATATATATATATATATATATATATATATATATATATATATATATATATATATATATATATACACCCGCACACAGATATGCACAAAAAAGTTATGTTATTCTCCTGTGTGGAAAGTTTCTTAATGAACTACAGTTAATATAATGGTGGAGAATGTTAGTGCTCGTCGGTAAATTTGGCATGATTTATAATTTTTGACATATACTGCGTACGGCGTTGAGATAATAAAAAAATAGCTTTGCACCACCCCCTTCCTCCTCCCTGTACCCACATAGCACCCCCTAGTTTGGAAACCACTGGCTGGCAGAATACGGCATTAACAGAATAAACAGAAATCCAAGCCCAGCTTCAATTACGTAAACATTCCCCGACTAACAGGAAGGAAGGCGGGACCACAGGAGTTTAAATGTTTCGTAATGGTGGTATTCCGTGAGTCTCGGGGCTTGTTTATGTACGGGTTATCCAGAATTCCCGGTTTGTTTAGGTTGTCAGGCGAAGGTAAACATGGGTTGGCGCGTAAAATGATGCGTCTGTCGTCAGTTTCTGCGGGAAGGGCGGGTCAGCTGATTCATGTAAACAAACCGCGAGTCACTGCTGTACTGCCTGACCCTCGGGGGAGATTGCAGGGGGGGGGGGAGGATTTAGGGGAAGAAGAGATGGGGAAAGATAAAAGGGAGTTATGTAAAGGAAAAGGAAGGGAGACAGCCCTGTTGGTCCTTTCGAGTCTTTTTCTTATTGGATACCTTATAACTAATGTCTTTGTTCCACGAGTCAAAGACGAGGGTAGCAAAGCAGGAAAGCTGAATGGAATGGAAGGACAGGAAAGGAAGTTGAAGAGATGAGAAGGCAGGAGAATGGAAGTTAGGCGGTGTAAAGGAAAGGGAAGGTAGATGAAATGATGAAAGGAGAACTGAAGAGGGAAGGCAGAGTATGTACAGAATGAGAGAGAGAGAGAGAGAGAGAGAGAGAGAGAGAGAGAGAGAGAATATTTTGCATAAGAAAATATTAACGTGTCAGAAATATAGTTGTGTTAAGGACGAAGTTGTAAGGTGCCTTCTGAAACCATGAGACTGCAATCCACAAAATCTACACAGATCACACGCACCTTTCACTCCAAACGGCCTTAATATTATATAACTTACTTGCTATTTTTGAAGAAGTAAAGGAGAAGACAGTAGGAGTGTCATGAGAGGATATAAGTGCAGGAAAGCAGAGAAAATAAAGAGAATAGAGAGGAGAGGAAGGGGTGAGAAGGAGACCAAGAGCGGGGTGAAGGATAAATTGGAGGTTTACATGTAGAAGGTTGAAGGAGAGGGAGACCGAGACCGAAGTGGAGGGATAAATTGGAGAAGTAACATGTGGGAGGCGAAGGAGGAGGAGACCGAGAAAGAAGTAGAAGGATAATTATTGTATTAGTGCATATTAGGGATTGGAGGAGAGAAAGACTAAAGATGTATCAGAATGGGAGGATGGCTTGGAGAAGGACGAGTTGGAGGGTGAAGGAGAGGGGGTCCGAGTCCGAGAACGAGATGAAATGGCAGGGGAAGTATGTGTGTGGGAGGGAGAGGGAGAGGGAGACTGAGAACAAGATGAAATAACAGGGGAGGTATGTGTGTGGGAGCGAGAGGGAGTGGAAGACCAAGAATGAGGACTGATGGGCGTGAGGTATAGGACTGATTAGGTTGTCTTGTCACCCCTGGGTTTAGTCCTACCTCTCCCAAGGGCTCTCTCTCCCTCCCTCCCTCCTCTCATTTTCTCTCTCTTTCCTTTTTTCCCCTTCTTTTCTTCGCATCCTCTCTCTCTTCATCCCTCCCTCCCCTCCTGTCTCTTCCTTCATTCATTTGTTTTTTTTCTCCTCTTCCCTTCCTCTAATTTTTCCTCCCTATTTCTTCTCCCTCTTCTTATTTCCTTATTGCCTCCCTCCCTCTCTTTCCTTCCTCCCTTCCATCCATCCTCAGTTTCCTTAGGTCCTCCTTTCTTCCCTTCTTCCTTCCATTCTTCGTTCCATTACGTCCTTCTTTCTTTCCTCCTTCCTTTCTCTCTTTCCTTCCTTCTTCTCTCCCTCCCTCGCTCCCCACTTTTTGTATCTTTCCTCTCTTCCCCCTCTCTTCCCCCTTCTCCATCTTGTCTTTATAATCATCTATGCTTTCCTCTCTCCATCTTCAAATACTTTCTCCTTCCGTCCTTTCTCTTTTCATCTCTCCTTCCTCCTTCTTTCGTCTCTCCTTCGTCTTCCCTTCCCTTCGTCCTTGCTAAATATGTATCTTTATTGCACACCATTCCATCCCATTCTTTTTTCCCTTTCTCTCTCCTTCCATACTTTCCTCCATTTCACCCTCCCCTCTTCCTCCCTCCCTCCCTTTCTCTCTCTCCCTCCTCCTTCCTTCTCAACCTCCTTCGCTCCTTCTCTCCTTCCCTCCCTCCAGCATCTCACCCTCCCCGTGAAGTATAAAAAACGGCGTATGAGAGGAAAGTGGTTGAATTGTGAGAGGGTAGACAGGGGGCTTTGTGTGTATCCCCCCTCCCTCTCTCTCTCTCTCTCTCTCTCTCTCTCTCTCTCTCTCTCTCCTTCCCACGCTATTAAGTATCAGAAAATTAATGTGATGTTCATGTACACAAAAGCCTTACTCTGTCTTCCTCATCCTTATAGGGGAGAGAGAGAGAGAGAGAGAGAGAGAGAGAGAGAGAGAGAGAGAGAGAGAGAGAGAGAGAGAGAGAGAGAGTCCCCAGATAGATCTCTCATATTGTTTCAGGTCGATTTTATAGATCGTTTCAGGGTTTGTATTTGAAGTGGATTTGGAGATGTCTTAACACCTCTTCCTGAGCGATTTATTCCTCTCTTCTATAAGTGCAAATAATTTCAATACTAAAGCGTTGTAAATAAAACACAAGATAAATGTAAGGTGTCATATGCAAAATAAATGGCTAAGGAAGTGGTGTTAAGAAGCCTCCTACTGATGCTTTTATTGGGTTATGCCAAAATTCAGTCTTTTTTAATGTGATTATTTTTCTTTTTTTTAAGGCTCATTTAGATCCATTATTTTGAATTTAGTAGTGCGTTTCATCTGTATGCTTCTCTCTCTCTCTCTCTCTCTCTCATTCTGACACACACACACACACACACACACACACACACACACACACACACACACACTTATCATTTTCGACTTTACCCTCTCGTTTTCTTTTACATAATTCTGCATTCCACTTGAGGTTATATTTTTCGTGCAGCAAGGGGTAACTGTGGGATTTTCTTTTCTTTTCTTTCTTTTCCTTTTTTTTTTTTTTTTTTTGAGGGGGGAGGGGAAATAGGATGGAGGGAGGTGGAGGAGAAGGGAGGAATGGTCTAGGAAAAGGAGAGAGAGAGAGAGAGAGAGGGAGGGAGAGAGAGAGAGGAAAGTTTGATGAGATGATAATGAAGAATGAGATAGAGTGCAAGATTGAGGTGAAGGAAGGAAGAATGGACAGTAAGGACCACGAAAGTAACGCGAAAGGAGAAAATGAAGGAAAGAGAGCAATTAGTGGGAGTGAAAAAAAATGAATGATTGAAGGGCTAATGAATGGATTGTTGAAGGAAGTAAATAGTGGAGGAGGAAAAGAAGAAATGAAGGAAGTAGAGAAAACGATGAGGGAAGGAAGGTAAAAACAGATGGAATGATGCGTGATAATGGAAGTAAATAGTGAAGGAGGAAATGAGGAAATGAAGGAAGTAGAGAAAGCGATGGGAAAAAGAAGGAATGAAGAGATGGAATACTGAGGGAAGAAAGAGAGGAAGGAGTGGAATGAAGGAAGGGGTGGGTGGGGTGAGGTGACCACAACCACTCACCCAGAAAATGAGTGTTGGCCCACCTTTACCTGTGTGTGTGTGTGTGTGTGTGTGTGTGTGTGTGTTCGTCAGTGTGTGCATTATATTTTGTGAATGTTTGAATTTACTGGGGTGTGTTTGGTCCTTTGTTGTCATTATTTTATTTGCCTTTTACTATATTTGTGAATGTTAATGTGGAGATCTGTGTCGTCTTGTAGTTCTGTGCGTTTGTGTGTGTGTGTGTGTGTGTGTGTGTGCGCGCGTGTGCGTGCGTGTGTGCTCTACGAGTTTGTTAGCCAGTGCGCGTGTGCGTGTGTGAAGGTATTGATATGCAAATCTGGACTTGTGTATGGGAAGGTTTAGGTGTGTGTGTGTGTGTGTGTGTGTGTGTGTGTGTGTGTGTGTGTGTGTGTGGTTAGGGACGTGTGTTAACGGGGGAGGGGGCGGAGAGGAAGCCAGAGAACGAATGGAGGAGATAAGATGAAGGAGTACATGGGTGAGGACGACTTGGAGTGGCAGGAGGGAATGGTGATATAGAGATTTGGTGTTTTTGTCACAGCCGCCCTGGATAAACTCTGGGATTAGGCGTCGGGTACTAGACTGAACAGTAAAAATAAAATATATACAAAGATCCCTAATCATTTTCCGCTTGGCTGATGTCCATGTGTAGTCAGATTGGATGGACGATTTGACTGGTAACGAAGGAGACTCATTCCTACCTCGTAACTAAATCTCATCCAGTTTCATGTAACCATAATTCAGTATTCAAGCTGTGGGAGTGGCCCAGTTCCGTCAGATGAAAACATACTATATTAAGCTGGCGAGACTGCTGAGGGGCAAGAGGAATATTGTATTTTACTCTGGCTTACTCCGGACGCTTTTATTCAGCTGGGGCTAAACCGCTCGGAGTTAAGGGGTTAAGGTATCTTTCAGTGAGTAGTAGTAGTTGTTGTTGTTGTTTTTGTAGTAGTAGTAGTAGTTGCAACCCCAGGCTCATCCAGAAATGAACCCAGTGGACTTCAGGCCGAAGTAGCATTCCTTTAACTCATTATCTTTTCGGGGAAGAGAAAAGGGAGGGAGTTGAGGGATGTTTGTATAGCCTGGTAGTGGAGCAACTCATTTACATCAGTGCCACCACATGAAGGCGTCCTTCTCCAGCGCTTTGAGTACGCAAATTGTATTAATGTGTTGTATTATCCACAGGTACGTATCGGGAAGGACTGTGGCCAGGTGTGGAGTCGGCTGGTAGGTGGATTGAAGCTAGTTCTAATTAGAGATAGGGATAGACAGTGACTGGAGGCTGGTTAGTGATGAAGTAAAGATACCTGAAATTAGAGGTAGAGGTCTGATTTGGTCGTAACAAGGGACTAGGTCGTTAAAGGTAGTTCTGATTAGAGGAACTGTGTCATTAGAGACAGGATAATCGATTAGAGATAGCTTTAATGAGAGAGACAGAGGTAAACTGGGTGTAAAAAGCGACAGAGTGAATAAAGAAAGTTTGAATAAGAAAAAAGATTGGAAGATTTTGTGTAATTAATGACGGTGTGAGTAAAGATAACGAGTTAGAGAGAGAAAAAAAAAGTTAAATTATGCGTTGTTATTAATGGTTTGATTAAAACTAGCTCGGATTAGAGAGAAAGATTGGTGTATTTTGTCTCACTCTTTTCATTGAGTGATTAAATGTGGTTCTAAGTTGAAATTTTATTGGATTCTGCTTGGAATATTTAAGATGAGAGAGAAAAAGAGAGAGAGAGAGAGAGGAGGGAGAGGAAAGGGGAGGGGGATGTGGAATGCAGTGGAGGGAGGGAGGAAGGATTACGAGTACTAGAAGGGACGGTGGAAGGGGGAAGGAGACAGGGTTTGAGGAAACGAAAGGGAAGGAGAGAGGAATGGCGGGAAGAAGGGAGAAATGGATGGAAGGAGGGAGCGGTGGAGGGGATGAGAGAAGAATAAGAGGGAAGGCCGGATGGAAGGAAGGATGGTAGGAGTGAAAAGAAGAAGGAACGAATGGAAGGGGAGAAGGATGGGGGAAGGAAGAAGGGATGGAACGAAACAAGGAAGGAAGAAGAGTGTGAGATGGGGAGATAAGGATGAGTGGAGGAAAGGAAGAATAGGAGAAAGGAGTGGAAGGTGGAACGCAGTGGAAGAGTGGAGAGTGGAGTGGAGGAGATCTGGTGGAGGGGGAGGGGAGAGGAAGGGCTGGATAGACAGCGTGGCGCCTATCCTGTCTCAGTATCTCTGGATCCAAGCCAATACCACCACAAGCTCTACCACCTCACCTTCAAACCTACCTAGCCCCTTACCCCTACCCCCTCTCTCTGTATCCTACCCTCTGTCCCCTCTCTTTATCCGCTACCCCCTGTCCCCTCTCCTTATCCCCACCTGTTCTCTATCCTCTTCTCCCTCTCCCCTCTTAGTCCCTCCATCTGCTTATCGTCTCTTTTGTCCCCTTGTCAGCAGCATCACCTGACCGTCATACCCATCTGCCTACCTTATTCCTTCCCCGTACCCTCTCCCTATCGCCCTCTTATTCTTTATCTCCTTCCCATCCCCTATTCAGCACCATCACCTGACCTTCCCCCATACTTAGCCAGCTCTATTTCGTCACCCCTACCCTCCCCCTTCCCCTCCTTCCCCAGTCCTAGCCAGTTACACGATCACAACTCCTTTATCTTAACATCTTATCAGCCCCTCAGGCCTTCCCCTCTGATCCTTCTCCTATGCCTCTTAACTTCAACCTTTACCCGCCTTCCCCAACTCCCTATCCCTCTCCCTCTCTTATCCCTACCACCTTTTTACCCATGGTGTAAACCTTGCTCTTACCCATCTCTTACCCCCACCTTTCTCGTCAACCTCTCACCCTACCAGCCACCGTCTCCTGAGCTTCTTACATGTCTCCTTTCCTTATCTGTACTTCATCTCTTATGGCTTTTCTCTGTTGCTTTTCCCTTCCTCATCTCCCTATCTCTTGTCCGTTCTTGTAACCCCCATACCTTTAGCTTCTGACTTTTGCCTTTGTCTTTTCCCCATGCCTTTATCCACTGTCTCTGCACTAACTCCTTCCCCAGTCCCTAGTTAACAGTACTATCACCCCACCGTCCTATTTGTCCCTTAACCCATTAACACTTCCTATCCCTGTATCCAGCCCATATATTCTATTATTCTGTTCTTGCCTTTAACCCATAGAATAGTTTTTTGTTAAAATCTTCCTCATAACAAAACGTCTTGAAAGGACCAAAAAATTTGTGTTGCTGTTTGCTTTTTTTTTGTAATCCATTATCCATTCGCATCCCCTATCCTGTGTTCTTTCCATGCAGCCTCCTCCTAACTATTACCCTCTAGCCACTGTCCCTACCCATAACTTCATCCCTTCCCTCTACCTCAAGCTCGTAGCCTTCGTTCGTCCAAAGGGTGGAGGGGGAAAAGGGGGGGAAGAACGAAAGATGTGGGGAGAAGAATCCGAGACTGAATGAGGAGGAGAGAACTCAAACCCAAAACCCTCTCCACAATGCACACTTGACTGCGGTTGACAAACGGAAATCGCCTGTGGTTTTTACTCTTGCCATACATCCTTTCAGTTGGACAGAATTGTTTGCTTGTAGTCCTCATAAAATATTCACGACAGTCCATAATAGGAAAGGTGTTCATCGAGAAACTTTTTATATACTGAATGCAAGGATGTCTTCCTGAAAAAAAAAATCTGATGTTAGCTTAAGTATTTACACCACTAGATTCTGTCCATAGTATAGTTTTCCTACTAACTGCTAGGATGTCCCCGAGCTGAACATAATCGTCTGGTTTTAGCTAGAGCCGTGTGTGTGTGTGTGTGTGTGTGTGTGTGTGTGTGTGTGTGTGTGTGTGTGTGTGTGTGTGTGAGAGAGAGAGAGAGAAAGCGGATAAAGGTTACAAAGATTATTTGGACAAGGTAGAATAAAAACCATTCATGTTACCCAGGCCCAGCGTACTGACACATCGTTTCTCTTTCTCTTCGCCGCAGTGTTTTTTTGACGGCTCTTACTCTAGACACAGCTCTTCTGGTCTCTGCGCTTGTAAGCCTTCCCTTTAAAGTAGGGCAGGCAGCTTCACTTTATCAAACACTCGCACCCCATTCCATTCAGACCCCCCAATACTGGAATTATCTGACACATTCCCAGTCTTTCATGTAAATTGGTCAACTTAGGAACAGTCAGTGGCTCGTATTCTCGGCGGTTAAGATGGCTCCCTAACACCTCTTCCTTGGCGATTTATTCTGTGATACGGCTGGTTAATATTCTTTTGCACGTTACCTATGGAGGCAGTTTGTTCGTGGCCACCCTTTACGGGACTCAGGCGTCTGGCAATAGATAGATAGAATAGATAGACGTTACCCATGCAGAGTATGGCGATATTATAGTGCTTTAAGTAACACAGAAGAGGACGGCAGATTGTCGTAAGCAAAATAAGTCACGTAGGAGTGGGTGATAGGGAGCTTCATTAACCGACGAGGATACAGGCTTTTGTCTTCATTCTTTCTTCCTCCTTACGACCTTCATTTTTTTTTCCTCATGCAATCTGATGCTAAGTCTCCAACTGAGTAGACCTTGAATCTCTCTCTCTCTCTCTCTCTCTCTCTCTCTCTCTCTCTCTCTCTCACACACACACACACACACACACACACACACACACACACACACACACACCTAACGTTGCAGTCTTCTCTCTCTTTTCTCAAATCTACCTTCCCTCTCCTCCTCCTCCTTTCTTCACTTCATCTTTCCTCCTCTCTTCACCATCTCTCCGCCCACTCCTGTCTTCACCTCATCTCTCCACTCACTCCTCCTCTCTTCACCGCATCTCTCCGCCCACTCCTCTCTTCACCTCATCTCTCCACCCACTCCTCCTCTCGTCACATCTCTCCGCTCACTCCTCTCTTCACCTCATCTCTCCACTCTCCCCCCCCCCACCTCCTCCTGTGGGATGTCCAGTTGCTTACAAACATGCCTGTGGTCACTTGAGTCAAAAAAGGAAGAAAATGTAAAAAAAAAAAAAAAATCACCTCGCAAACCCTCTCTAACCTAACCCGTTTTGGCGTGCGGTAGAGTTTTTGGCGCTACGGACTGAGCCATGCAAGGACGCTAATTTGGTTGACGGGGTGGTGCAGAAAAAGTGTTTATCTGGCGTTTGTATATATTACCTCATTATTTTTTCTTTATCGTAGGCTTCAACGCATACAGCCCGTGGACGTGTTTTTATTTATTTATTTACTTGTATGTATTTTTATTACCTCGTCCTTTCGTCGAGTGAAAAAAGTGAGGTTGGGATGATTTTGATGATGATGATGAATGATGTAATTAACTGTAATCTTGCTACATCAGATAATTTTATTCAACTCGGGAAACCCTTCTATTAAGGAGGAGTTAGTTGGAAAAGTCTCCTGGCCTGAATAAAATTGTGTGGATAATAGCAAGAATAAAACATAAACTGCGTCCTGGGGCTAAAGGGGTTAACCACAGCCTCAACCACAACCGTAACCTCAATCACAGCCTCAGTCCCATCGTCTGCCACCCTAGCGATTTACTCTGGCTGTTCAGCCAGTTGATTCTATGTACTACTTTTACCTCCACAAGCATCTCCTAAACTGAGTAAAATTGTCGGGCAGGTGCAGAAAAGATACAATTGTCTCCCAGATTGTCTAAGTAACATATAAGAGAATAATTAGTAGTTCTACGATGACGTCTTTTTTTCTTATTCCTGCTGTCCAGACGATTTTGATGCATTGAGACTCTACCTTATTCAGTACGAAACTTCATTCTTCAGTTGAATGAAAAAGCAGTGGCAGATACGAAAATTAGAAAACAAAATGTGCTGAAAGAGTTATCATTATATGCGGAAACGATGTAGACAATGCTAGGAAGCCTCCGAAGACCACGATAATTCGTTCCTCACCCCGGAGTCATTGAACTTAACACAGACAGGCGGACAGACACAAAATTCGACAGACGATGGAACGCGAAAAGTGTGGGAAACGAAAGGAAAAAAGAAAGCTGGGACTGCAAATAGCTTAACAGAATCTTGAATTCCGCTCAAGTTCGTCGTAAATTCTCTCAATCCGGATTTAGTGTCGCCGATTTCGCGCGTAAAAGTTCTCCCGTTTCGCGTTTTTTGGCCTCCTTCTTGTGAGTCCCCGGGAGAAATTATGGGCACTCGGAATTAACGCAGAGTACGCAGGAAATACCCAACCACCCATTAAGGAGGCTAATGTTACCGAAAATGTGTTTGTACTCTTTGTGTTTCAGGATTAATCTCATGTGAGCGCATCTGGCAGCCATGTTTCCCCCGTGACGTCATCTTCGCCCGCGCTCCCCATTGGCTGTCACGCGGAAAACATGTTGTACACTGCGACTCTTCTGGGATATTTTTTTGCTGTCCCCTCTCCCCCCCCCCCTTTTTTTTTTTTTTCTCCTTTGCGTCTGCCGTCTGGTCCCGGTTTTTGCTGTCTGTGAATTTTTAGATGACAGGAGGTGATATCAAGAGCCTGCGTGAGTGTGTGGAATTCTCTCAATGCACTCAAAGACATAATAGCAGTCTTTAATCTACAAGGAACGAGCCACATAAGGGGAATTTACGTATGCAAATTGGCTCTCTCGCATGTAGTGTTGGGTGTAATTTTAGTGCCAGAGGGACAGGGATGTTTGTATCGTGAAAAATTGCCCTCATGCACTTGTTAATTAACACACGCACACGGCACACGCATACACAGAAAAGGAGACTTGCATAAGCACATTACACACACACACACACACACACACACACTTGTTTCTACATAACATAATACGTACACAGCACACATAGGACAAGAATGTATATATATATATATATATATATATATATATATATATGAATAATTGATACAGGGTAGATATTGATAACGCTGAGCCGTCCCCTCAACACACGAGAAACGGCCCAGCGGAGTGGAAGCGTAGCGTTATACATGTACCACCCTGTATGCATCTGATTGGCCTCCCCAGTACATCCACCTCATTAGCCCCAATGACTGAATATAATCAACTTTAGTACACGTATAAAACTTGTATAATATCGAAGACAGTCATAAGAATCCAGTACGGTCGATTTTCGTGATGTTATTGCAGTGGCGATGTTGGTTTTGCTTAGGGAAGAGAGAGAGAGAGAGAGAGAGAACGCACATACTAAGCCACCCCCCCCCACACACACACACTGACACACCCCTTGCCTTATCAGTGACAGATGCCAGTGCAGTTAGCATCAGAGTGGTGGTTTGCCGGTAATAAGCCACCCCTCGTGTCCTGCCCTGTCCTTTCCCTGCCTTGTCCTGTCGTGATATACCCTTCCCTGTTCTGGTCTTCCCTTGGTCACTCCTCCCCTGCCTTGTCCTTGCCTCTCCTGTGCTGTGATCTGCCGTGCCCTGTTCATGCACTGCCCTGCCTTGCCTTGTCTTGGTCTCCTCTGCCCTGCCTTGCCTTGCCCTGTCCTATTTTGTCCTGCCCTGCCCTGCCCCTTCCTTTCTTGCCCTACCTTGCTGTGATGTGTCCTGCCCCTCCCTGCCGTACCTTTTAATCCCCCTCTCCTCCCTCTCTTCTTGCCCTGACGTTATCTGTCCTCTCCTGTTTTGCCATGATTTATCCTGTACCCTGTTTTTCCCTGTTGTCTCCTTCCCGCCCTGTCTTACCCTGCCCTGCCGTGAACCCCTCCCTTTCCATCCCTTCCTCCCTTCGCTGTGATCTATCCTACCCAGACCTCTTCTGTCCTGCCCTGCCTTGCCCATTTATGCCATGTCTTAAAGTAATCTATTCCATATTGTCTTGGTTTGTCTTTCTCCCCCTTTTTTCTCGTAATTTATTCTATCCTATATTTTCCTGCTGTGCCCTACCCTGTCCTGATCTTTTGTCTCCCTTCCTCCCCTACAGTACTCCGCCCTGCCCTGCCCTGCCTTACCGTTCCCTACCCTTCCCGGCCCTGCCCTGTCCTACACCTTTCTTTTTGTCCTGCTTTCTACCCATTGTATTGTCTTGTTCTGTTTACTGATGTCTTACCGTGCCCATCCTTGTCGTGCCCTGCAATCCTGCATTGCCCTGCGTACCCAGCTCTGCCCATCCTTTCTCTCCCCTCTCCCACCGTTGTATGTTTTATGACCTTCGTGCATTGGCCTTCCATGTCTTGCCTCATTCTGCCTTGTGCCGTCATGTCCTTCACAATTCACTGCCTTGCATTGTGTGCTCTGGTTTGTTTTATTCGGCCTAGGCTATATTTCCCACTCCAGCCTTGTTCTCTTTTGTCTCATTCTCGCCTGTCCTAACTTATCCCAATCTAACCTAAGTTAGCCAAACTTAATCTAACCTGACCTGGCCAAACCAGAATAACCTAACCTAACGTATCCTAAGTTGCCCTAGCCTATCTAATCCAAAGCTATACTGAGCAAACCTAATCCAACCTAGCCTGACCTAACCTAAAGCCTAACCTAACCTCTCCTCTCCTCTCTTCTCCTGTCCTGTCCTATCTTATTCTATCCCAGCTTAACGTAACCTAACCTAGCCTCCCTTTTCATCACTTCTCCTCCTTTAACCTTGCCATCCCTTCTCGTCCATTCTTTTCTTTTCGTTTCTTTTCTACCTTACCACGCCCACTCCTCACGCCCGTCTTTACGTAATGTCTCCCTCCTCTCCCTCCTTCCACCCCACCCTCTTCTTCCTCTCCGCTCCATTCCAAACCTTCCTCCCATCCCCCAACCCACCCCCTCATCCATCCTACTCCTTCACCCTCTCCACTGCACCCAACTTCACCCCGCCCATTGTAACTCCCTCGGCTTGGAGACATCTTTCTTTAACTCTCGTTTCCCCAGAAGATTTTATTATATTTAGGAAGGACATCTATGAGCGAAGGGATTAATGAAGACAGATTCAGTCTCAGTAATACGGTATCTCCTCTAGAGCTGCGGTGGCTCATTGGGTAGCTTACTCGTCTGGCGATGCATGTACCTCGTGTTTAAGGTTAGATTAAAAGTCGTGGCGTTTATTTATGGTTGTATGCTTAAGAAAAAGAAAGTGGCATTGCATATTTGTGCCAACCGCGCGCTGCACGAGTAGATTTCACAATTTGCCCGTGGTTTGTCATAATTGTGGCATGGGGAGAGGTTAGTAAGCATGGCAGTATAATAAGAGTGATTTTGTAGTACATCTTTATTTTATCTGTATCTGAGAACGACTGCTAAAGTATTTTCTGATTCTTCTCATTTTCCCCCCCAGTAATTTTGGTACCAGTATTTAAAGATGGCACAAATATGGCATGTCGCAGATGTGGACTTTATATGAATTGTTATACAGTAGATATAATAATGCTGAATATCTCTGCTCTAGTATTAACGATATTCCCCAGTCTTTATTTTCTGTATTCCACAATCTGTACTTTCTGTTCCCCAGTCTCTGTATTTCCCATATTCCCAACTCTCTGCTTTGTGTGTTCTGGGTCTCTGTATTTCTTATATTCCTCAGTTTCTCCGCTTTCAGTATTTCCCAGCCTCTCTATTTTGCTATATTGGCCAGTCTACTCGTATGTCTTATCAGTCCCACCCACTCCCACCCACCCCCCGTCCCGGCCCTGCCCAATCGATTCTCCACGGAACTTAAAATGCCAAGCAGAGGGAGAGGGCACGAGGGACAGGTGTGGTAATGTAATTCCTTTAAATCCTAGTAGATAAATAGATAGATAACGGATAGGTAGATAGATGAATAGATATAGATAGATAAATATATATATTTAAATAGATAGATTAGAAAGATATTTTGGTTGATGGGTGGATGGATGAGTAATACGAGTAGGTATGTATATATATATATATATATATATATATATATATATATATATATATATATATATATATATATATATATATATATATATATATATATATATATATGTATATGTCTGTCTGTCTGTCTGTCTGTCTATCTATCTATCTATCTATCTATCTATCTATCTATCTATCTATCTATATATATATATATATATATATTTATATATATATATATATATATATATATATTTATATATATATATTATGTGTCCGACTCTGGGCAATGGCTTCAGGGCCTATTTCTCGGGGGCAGTTGCCTATCCCAAGGCCCAGTAGTCCTCCTACACCTCCACATGTCACCACTTCGGCGCTAACACCCACCGTCCTTATTGAATACATGCTAGGGCCGTCTCATTCAGGACTGGTGTATTGGTATTAGCGGGGGTATTTTTACGACATGTCGGCGGGTCTTATGGTAGATCAGTAAAGTCTGCTTTTTATGAAATTCAAATCCTTAACCTGTTCCCTGCCCCAGCTAGGATTTGAACTTGGGTCCGGTATATATATATATATATATATATATATATATATATATATATATATATATATATATATATATATATATATATATATATATATATATATATATATATATATATATATATATATATATATATATATATATATATATATATTATATATATATATATATATATATATATATATATATATATATATATATATATATATGCAGAGAGAAAAAAATAATGTACAGTAAGTCCTCTGAATCCTGGTAGATACTCGTAGATTAAATAAGGGATCGGTAGGTAGGTACATAGATGAATGGATAGATATGGATAATTATAGATAGATAGATAGCTAGACTGATTGATAGATTGATGGATGGATGGGTAATGGATAGATAGGTGGGTGGATGTATATATATAGATAGATTGAGAGAGAGAGAGAGAGAGAGAGAGAACATCAGAGTCATCCTACATATCCATTCACATATATGCATTCTTCAAATATTCAGTATGAGCGGTGGTTTTTAACGCCCAAGTAGTGACATGTGAAGGTATGTGTGACCCCGTCTGATGTTCATAGGAGGATTGCCGGGCCTCAGAGAACGAAATGTTAGTCTGTGTCAAGATTCGGTATATAAAAGTAAAAATAGGTAGATCAGTAAAAAGAATGAGCTGAAAATATGAATGTGTGTGTGTGTGTGTGTGTGTGTGTGTGTGGGTGGGTGGGCGGGTGGGTGAAATGTGGGCGTGGGTGGGGGTGAGCGGGTGGGGGAAGGAGGGGGGGGGAAAGGTCACGTCTCCCTTTACATAACCCTCCCAGTTCCCCTGCCCCCCACCCCGCCCCCTCTCTGTCCCCATCTCCTGCCCCCCCCTTCCCTTTGTGTGTGTGCTTGTACTGTCCTTCCCTTTGTTAGCTTAAACCTGTCCCTTTTAGCTCTCCTTGTCTGTCGGGCTGTCTGGTGAATGTCTGTCTGTCTGTCTGCCTGAGTGTATGCGTGTGGTGCATTTCTCACTCGCGTTTGTATGTCTGGGTGTTTTTCTGTTTGTCTTTCTAGTTCATTCATGCGTTTATTCTCTCTCTCTCTCTCTCTCTCTCTCTCTCTCTCTCTCTCTCACACACACACACACACACACACACACACACACACACACACACACACACACACACACACATTCTTGACTTTCGCTTATGGCTTTAGATCAGGTCAGTTTCACTAATATTTCCTAATCGGTCTCATGAATTTAAAAGTTCATGGTTACTCTCTTCACCCATCCTTTTTTTTTTTTTTTATCTTTCCTGTTGTCTGCAATGCCGGAGAGAGTGGGGGGTAGGGGAGAGCCTTACGTTTTGCTTTTTTCTTTTTTTTTTCTTTTTTCACTTTTCCTTCATTTAGGTAAGATCCTCAGCTTTATATGTTTTTCCCAATGAATTACTCTATCATGCATCATTAGGTTTCCTGTTATCTGCACTTCCTACATAGTCTTAAGTACTCCTTCCCGTCCTTCCCACCACATCCCTTACTCCTTCAACGTCTCCATTCTCCGTTGCTCTCCGTCCGTCCCGCCTCCCTTTCCTCCCTATAATCATCTCCCCGCAGCCTCCCAGCTCATCGTGCCATGTTTACAAAGGCACCTCCCAATCATTTCCTCCCCAGCTGCACCTCCTCTGTGGCCATCTTGTCTGGGGGTCATTTCCTGTGGCCGGGGCTCATGTGTGGACCTCTGTGTACGAAGTGGAGGCCCAGTAGCCAGAACAGGTCATAGACTGTTAGGAAAAACATCCCGGTTGTCGTAGTGTTTGTTAATCACTGTTGCCATCTTCATCACTGTTATCATTGTCGTCTATGGTTATCTTCTTCCCCTTCATCGTTATCTTCTTCGTCATCGTCATCATTATCGTCCTTATCTTCATCCGTATTCTCAGTATCAGTATCATTTTTATGCTTATCTTCAAGAACATGTGTGTGCCTCAATCTGACCAACTTTCCATTTGTATATCTTTTCACCTTCGAGGGTAGACACCAGTTGCGGTATATGAGAATACCGGGTGCTGACCCTGTTCATGTTTTTTTTTTTTTTTTTTTTTATCTTCTGAACCTGAATTACGACCCGATGAATGTGAGTGGACGTAAAATGATGTGAATGGACCTAATTAAACCTTACTGGAGCTGATGTGGCTTGATAGTACCAGATCAGCTAGAGTGGATCTGAGTGTCCTGGCAGCGCGAAATGATGGTCTTGAAATTGGCATCGTTTTTGTGTTCATATTTCGTTTCTTTTTTAGGAGATTTTTGCAGAACTCAAGGTTAGGTTAGGAGGATTTGAAAAGTAGTTAGGTTAGAAAGGTTATTTTAGGAAGGTGATTATGCTAGGAAGGTAAATTGGTGAGAGGATTTAGTTAGAATGGAGAAGTAAGTTAGGAAAGTGATAAAGTTAGGAAGGTGTATTTTATCTGTGTGCTGTTTCAGATTCTCTCTCTCTCTCTCTCTCTCTCTCTCTCTCTCTCTCTCTCTCTCTCTCTCTCTCTCACACACACACACACACACACACACACACACACACACTGCATATCTTGTGCTCCCTTCACGCCTTGCTCACTGCACCCACTCTCTCACTTTCTTTAATTTCTCTTACATAGTGCTTCATTCTTCTGCCCCCTCCCTCCTTCATCTCACTCTTTCTTTACTATTCTCTCACTCTTTCAGTCGGTGTTCTAACATGCAGTTATTCTCTCTCTCTCTCTCTCTCTCTCTCTCTCTCTCTCTCTCTCTCTCTCTCTCTCTCTCTCTCTCTCCTAATCTTCCATTTATTTTTGCTCTGCTAAAGCGCGAGCACACACACACACACACACACACACACACACACACACACACACACACACACACGCACGCACGCACGCACGCACACACACACACACACACACACACACACACACACACACACACACACACACACACACACACACACACAACACAGTCCTAGGTCAGTTATGAGTATCTTCTTGCAACTCACAAGGTCATTCTCTCTCTCTCTCTCTCTCTCTCTCTCTCTCTCTCTCTCTCTCTCTCTCTCTCTCTCTCTCTCTCTCTCTCTCTCTCTCTCATTGACTGCATTCCTTTCTGAGTATTGGTCTTTATCGCTCTCAGTGTCTATAATGTAACTTACTTTGCGTATAATTATGTTCGTATCTGTCTGTCTGTTATCAATCTATTTATTTTTCTATGTATATTTCATCTCTCCATCCACTCTGTGTGTGTGTGTGTGTGTGTGTGTGTGTGTTCATTATATTTCATCCCTTTTGTATCATTGTTCATATTGTTTGTTTATTCTTAATCAGTATTTGTATACGAGTTTATCAATATTTGTCTGTACCTCTGTCTGTCTCTATCTATCGATCAGTCTGTCAGTGTGTGTATGTATGTATGTATGTATGTATATTTCTATGTATGTATGTATGTATATCCATCTGTCTGACTGTCTGTCAGCTTCCGTTACTCGGTGGTATGCAGCTACTGTGTCCGTCTGTCTTAGTATTGGGTTACTGTTTGTCTGAAAAGCTGGCTTCCGTCTGGTGCTCTCTCTCTCTCTCTCTCTCTCTCTCTCTCTCTCTCTCTCTCTCTCTCTCTCTCTCTCAGGGATGATAAAAAGAAGACACACATAAACAGCGAAAGAAATGAAACGAGGGAAATCGGGAGGAGAATGGGAGAATAAGGTGAGAAAGAATAGGTGCCTAGGGAAAGAGAGAGAGAGAGAGAGAGAGAGAGAGAGATGGGTAAGAAATAAGAAAAAGTGATGATAATGACGAAGGAGAAAAGAGGAAGGAAAAAGGTAGAGGAAGGAAGGGAAAGGAAATAGAAGGAAGAAAGAGGAAGAGAAAAAACTGGGAGAATAATTAATATGTGGAGAGACGAGAGGAAGATAACTGAGAAAAAGAAGGAAAAGCTAATAGGAAAAACTGAAATGAATAAAGAAGAAATAAGAGATGAAAGAGGAGGAGGAAGTGAGAAGAGTTACAAAAAAAGATGTAGGACGAAGAAAGAGAGGAAAGAAGAAGGGGGGAGAGTAGGAAAGGAAGGTTAAGAGAGAAAGGAATGTTGCTGAGAGAGACAGTAATGAGAAGTGACATTTATAATTTTTCCTCTCTCTCTCTCTCTCTCTCTCTCTCTCTCTCTCTCTCTCTCTCTCTCTCTCTCTCTCTCTCTCTCTCTCTCTCTCGTGTGTGTGTGTGTCACTCATTCATCCCATTCACATCTCTTCCTCTTTTGTTTTGACCATATTCCTATTTCTTGATTATCCTTCTTTCACTCTGGTCCTTTCTTTACCACCCCTTTCTTACATTCCTTCTCGCTCCCCTGATGATCACCTCTTCCCCTCCCTCATTTTTCCTTCTCCCGTCCTTCATTCCCCTTCCTCTCCCCCTCCCTTATTTATTTTTTACTTGCTTTTCCCCCCACCTTTAATTTCTCTATTTCCTTCTCTCTTGATCCTTTCCCCTAAGTTTCTTATCCTCTTCCTCTCATCTCCTTTGCGTCTTGTCTCATCCTCGTTGCTGAGTCACTCCCTTAGACTGCTGTGGACAAGTCGGTCCACTTCATTAATTGTCTGCTCTTTTGTTCTATTTCCACCATGTCACCCTTCCCTTCATCCACTTCCTATCCATTCAATCATATATCTCATTCCCCTTCCATCCCTTTCCTCTTTCCTCTCTCTCGTCCCCTCCTCCTCTCTCCCCTCCCTAACACCTCTCCTTCCTATCTCCCCTTTCCTTTCCCTTCTCTACCGTCTCCCTCCCCTTCTCCCTACCCTTCCTTCAGACTAAAGCCATAGGGGGGTTAGGAAGAGGGTAGGGCGGATACAAGTCACAGAGGGTGTAACAGAAGACGATTGAATTAGACAGTTGCATGGAGTAGGTATTTGACAGTTGCGGACGGGCGTTAACTTGTGAGCCTCCACCCCACAAATTCGTTGATAGTGGCAGTCGGTGGAGCTACAACCCATCTCCCAGAGCTTCCCTCGAAATGCAGGACCAGCACCAAACCAACCGAACCACCAAATAGCGCTCCCCCTCCCTCCTTGCCCTCATTTCTCCCCTTCCCCTTCCTCCTCTTTTCATCCTCCCTCCCACATTCCCCTCCCAAAGTCTCCCCTTTCACCTCCCCCATCTCCCCTCCCCCCCTTCTCCTCCATGCTTCTCAAGTACCCCCTCTCACGACCTTGTTAACCCAGGAGAAAAACGGGACAGTCAAGGGGATTAGCGCGCCGTTCGTGTCTGCGACCCATTTACTCCTCTCAAGGCCCACTTTCGGGCTTGTTTTCGGGCGTTTGGGCGTAATGTTGGGGTGCCGGACATTGTTGGGCTCCCGTGACAGCTGGGGCGGACGGGCACGAGATGTGGGAGGGGTTTGGGGATGGAATGAGCGGAGATAAAGACTAATTGCGGCGCCTACTTGGGTTACCCTTCGTATTTGATTCGTTTTCTCTCATGGATGAACTTTAGCCCGCGCGTTTTTTTGTGTTTTATCGGGTTACTTTTTTTCTTTGCTGTTTTGTATTTTTTACGCACCATACGTGTAATTGACCTCGTCTTTTTATTTTTTAATTCACTCGTTATATATGTACCGTACAATATATATGTATATAGATAGATAGATAGATATAAATCGTATAATATATGTTTGTTCCGTGCTCGCTTAAAGGCCGCCGATGTCGAAAGGCCAGAAAAAAGTCATAACAGGGGAACCGATGGCCAAACTGAACTGGAAATTGTTTTATTCTTCAAGTTAGAAAATTTTAGCGTTACCTTGCTCTAAAAAAAAATTCGCAACAGTGCACCGTTTTTGTTGTATTACGGTAACAAACAGACCAACAAACATACAGAAATCTGATCGTTTTAATATAGATAATACAGTATATGTATTACACCGTGTAAACTTCGTACTTTAAATAAGTACATAAATAACAGAAAAAGTTGTTTATTACCAAATGTGAGTTATTCTTCCACTTGCACACTTCACAAAACATGATATGAGGACATATTTTTGACATTAATTGACTCGTTATTCACACTAATAGTTTCATTATCAGCATTAACAACCTTGTTGTTTACGTTTAATCTACAGTACATCATTAATTGCATTCGGTCGCATTTATTAGCAGCATTATTATCAGCAGTCGCGGTTTCATTTGCTGTAACTTCTGTTCATTTTTATACTTTTAATTACATAAATCGCTGAGTGTAATTTTGTGTATTAGTGCTGCTTATCGTTCTTGGCTATGCTACCCGAAGTATCATTCTCAGAATTCCTTTTCCGATTTCCCCCACGAAACTCTGCGGTGACGTTAGATATGGGTCTTAATTTTGCTTCATTCAGACGATTTCATGAAGCTCAGGAGACACTTTTCGAACTATTGGGGTTCTGTTATAACCTTCAATAAGCATTTTAGCATCAGTACGCCTTCCTGAGTTAAAAAAAAAAAAAAAAAAAATTGGCTGGAGGTAGCATTAATAAACTAAAAAATTCTTGTTGTGCCCCTAGGTTCATCTGGGCGTTTCTCGTACAGCTCACCCTCGTCCTTATGGTGGATAGGGAAGGAGTTGGAAGAGGGTTTTATCATCTGGCAACATAGCCTCAGATATCGGTGCCACCACGTGAAGGCGTCCCTGTCCAGTACCAAGACACAAAAGTGAAAGGGTTAAGTGGACAAGAGGTAGTGCAGTAAATGAAATAAAGGCCGGGGGTTCAAGTGGCACCAGGACATTGTTAATTGTGTTTTGGCCGCGTCACTGCAAGGGCACCGTTGCTCAAAATGGCCCTTGTTGAAATATACAAGTTGAGATAATAATGGAAAAAAAAGAGAGACGGGGAGGGGGGAAGATAATATTAGTATGACCTTTTAACTGGGATAATATATAAGGAAAATATTGTCAGAGAGAGAGAGAGAGAGAGAGAGAGAGTAACGGTGTGTGATGCGTGTGGTGGTGGTCTTATTGTAATAGTTAGCCTACTCTAATTCCTTTTTAGTGTTTGTGTTGTGTTAGGCAGGGGAGTGTGTGTGTGTGTGTGTGTGTGTGTGTGTGTGTGTGTGTGTGTGTGTGTGTGTGTGTCAATTAAGGAGGTGTGGGCGGCAATAAAACCCGTTGTAAGTAATTGTTTAAGGCAGGGGTGTGTTGGAGAGAGAGAGAGAGAGAGAGAGAGAGAGAGAGAGAGAGAGAGAGCTTTATCAGTAAGGTGTGAACTGCCCTCTGTTGACTCCTCCTCCTCATCCTCCTCCTTATAAGAACATAAGGAAATGAGAGAAATAGCCTTTAAGCCCATACCAGGCTCTTCACTTTCTTTTTGTTATATATCATTGGTTCTTTACATGACACGTTCCGCATGAGACTGAGGAGAACATTTACTTAAAACATTTACTCAGAATATTTACTCAGGAGAACATTTTCCGGCTAGTTTTTTTTTTTTTTTTAATATATTGAAAATCGTCTGGTGATAGCATGGATACAGAAAAATTCCTCCTTCGTACCAAAGCGGTTAACCTCTTGATACGGTGACGTCCCATACAGTACTTTTTTTTTTCTTCTTAAAGAGATGCTTTTCAGTATGGTGATGTTTGATGTAGCTTCATTTTGCTACAGTTTGCCTTTCTGTAGCTGAATAAAACCGTCAGTATTTAGTAAGAAAATTGTCAGTTTTTCGTTTTTCTTTTCTTTTCATTCCCATTCTTCATTAACATTTTCCCCTCCTCTCTTATCCATTCTTCTTCTCTGCCATTTCCTGGCCTTCTCCTTCTCTTTCTGCCACTGTCTTTCCTTCTCACTCACTCCCCCCCTCCGTTCCTCAGCCGCTGCCTTTAACTACCTCCCTTCCTCCCTTCCTTCCTTCCTTCTTTCCATCCTTCCTTCCTTCCTTCCTTCCTTCCATCTATTCTATTCCATTCCTCTCCCCTCCATTCTGTTTTACTTCCTTCCTCTCTCCACCATTCTTTTCTGCTCCCCTCCACTCCTCTCTAACTTCTCATCCTCCCTCCCTCCCCACCCTCTTCTTTCCATATCTCCTTTCCTCTCTCCTACCTTCTTACCTCCCTTTTCTTCTTCTTTCCTTTCTCACCTTCACCTTTCCTTCCCTCCCCTCCCCCATAGTCTCTTCTGTTTTAGTCCCCTTCTTTCCCTTCTCCTCCTTCCCCATCTTCCTTCTGCTTCCTTCCCCTCCCCTTAATTCCCTTCGCCCTTACCGTTTCCTTTCATTCTCCCCTCGTATTCCCTCGTCACTTCTTCGCGTTACCTCTTTCTCCCTTCCATTCTCTTCCCTTCCTTTCCCTTCCCTTCCCTTCGCATCCCATCCCATCCCTTCCCTTCCCTTCCCTTCCCTTCCCTTCCCTTCCCTTCCCTTCCCTTCCCTTCCCTTCCCTTCCCTTCATTTACCCTACTCTAAAACAAACAACTTCGAAGGACTAATAGATATGTTAATGTTTACTTTCCTTTGTTCTCTCCTCTCCTGCCCTCTCTCTCCTCATTTATCACCATTCTTTCCCCTCCTTTCTTCATTTCCCATTTCCTTCTATTGTCTGTTTTCTGTATTCGTTGCTCTCCCTGTCTTTGATTCATGAAATTGATAACATACTCATACACTACAACAAACAGCCTCGAAAGGGTCAGCAGATCTTTTTTCTGTTTACTTTCTTTTGTATTCGTTTGAAATCTCCTTTCTTCTTCTCCTCTCCTTTCCTTCCTTGTGCCACCTCGAATCCTCTCTTTTCTTCTCATTTCCATTCCCTTCGTTTCCTTCTTTTTCTCTCCCCTACGGTCCCATTAATTCTTCATCCAGTTCATCTCCTCTCCTCTTCCCTCTCCTCTCTCCCTTCCCCTCTCCTCCCCTACCCTACCCTACCCTACCCAGCCCTACCCTACCCTACCCTACCCTACCCTACCCTACCCTACCCTACCCTACCCTACCCTGCCCTGCCCTGCCCTGCCCTGCCCTGCCCTACCCTGCCCTGCCGTGTCCTACCCTACCCTACCCTACCCTACCCCATCCCACCCCACCACCACCGTTTCCTTGACTGTTTCATGTTTATTGACATTAATTCAAACTTAATCCCAGACCAGTAAATATCTCACCCTGTGTTTGCGTTGCTGTTTGTTTTGCGTGTATGTGTGTGTGTGTGTGTGTGTGTGTGTGTGTGTGTGTGTGTGTGTGTGTGTGTCGGGGGAGATACGTTTAGAGATGACGTGCTTCTATAAATGCTCGTGTGTGCCTGTGTTAATAGGTATATGACTGTATTTGCATAATGAGGTATGTGGCTGTGAAGGCCGTAAGAGAGAGAGAGAGAGGGAGTATACTGTGTGTGTGTGTGTGTGTGTGTCAAAATAAGATGTGAGATAAACTGTAAACTCGTGAGGTCAGAGGGCAAGTGCCGACCTCACTGCATGAGGTCATTCTCTCTCTCTCTCTCTCTCTCTCTCTCACACACACACACACACACACACACACACACACACACACACACACACACACACACACATCCCCAAACTTTCATCGATAAACACATATACACTCACGCAATACACAAACAAACTCCCTCTTTCATTCTTCATCTCTTGCATTCATCATCATTTTATTCAACTACAGTTTTCTTTCACTATGGGTTTGTATGTGTATTTCAGATGGTTATGTGAGGCTGACTGCCACACAAGGACAAAAATAAATAAAAATGAAGTGTAATTAAGGGGGAGGTCTGTAATTACCTTTTCCCCTTAGTTATATCAGCCAGTTATTTATAAAGGGGGAAGGGGCCTCATCACCAGGTCTCGTACTCTCGTTGGTTAAAGAAACTCCCTGACACCTCTTCCTTAGCGAGTTATTTTTTGGATATGGGTGGTTAATATCCTTTTGTACAGTACGTTATTTGTGCAGAGTATGGCGGTGTTTGAAGGATTTAGCCAACTTAGAAGAGGAGAGTAAGATGTAATAAGCAAAATAAATCGCTTAGGAGAAAGTGTTAAGGAGATTATGCACTTCAGACTGATGGCGTCCTACTTGGTCTTACTAATTCCGGACTGTTTTACTCAGCTCATGGATTGATATTTTAAACTGAAGAGGTTAAATGCATCTTTTTCTAGTCCCTTTACGCGAGACCATTCTTTAGTTGTATTGCTTAGTGTGGAGACAGCGAGAATGAAATAGGTAAGGACGTATATTATTGAATAGGTAAAGGGTTCAGTAAGCTAATATCCTTTTAATAATCTTGCCACCTCTTGACTGTTTTACACTGATTAAGCTTATGTGTTGTAGGGAAGCTTAGTCATAATATTTTTGAGTATTTTCCGTATCCGTTATATTCCATCATATATATTTTTGGCACCTTTAGGACACTTCATTCAAATTAGGTGATGTAGTCCCCTTCAGCCCAAGGACGTGTTGTGTATTGAGTAACGCATAGACGATTTCATTTGGCGTAGGAAAGAGCCCTCGAGGTGAAGGGGTCAGATATCACCTCCACCTGAAAAGACTACCTACGATTGCTCCTAAGCTGCTGGTATGTGAATGGCTGCGATATCTCCACAAAGTTGAATTTCCATTGAGCTCATATAAATTTCTAGGCCATCGTGTCTGTGTTGATGTCACTGTACTCTTTTCACTCTAAAATGGCGGGGTTGATTATTCGAAAGTGGGTGGTTTTTTAGTGGTTCTGGAGATTCCGCAGCATGCATTTATACATTTTTTTTTACATAATGTGTCATGCATATTACACCTATTCTCGTTTATTTTTTTAGATGTAATATCAACATAGTTTGCCTCATTAATGTATAGGATGTAAAAAAGGTGTAATGTACAAATAAGTAAATAAATAAATAAAGTCTGAGGAAGATGTGCTGTGAAGTCTTCCGTGCAGCTTAGAATAAGACTCAGTAGGTAGTTTTATCATGCCTTTGTTGTTGGCCTCAGTAGCCAGTGACCTTCATAGTCATGGAATGCGACCAGTGACTAGACACCATCCTTGGCTGGTGTTTATCTGTATTTGAATGACGTCAGGGACAGGAAAAACTTGCTAACAATAACTACTGCACATCATCATCATTATCTCCGACGCCTTCCTCATCCAATCTCACCCTGACTTCCTTTGGTTTTCTATGTATGTGCATTGATGTCGATACCACCAACGTATATGTGCCTCGATTCTGTTCAGTTATTCTGTATCTTACTCTTGTAGCCATTCGACATAGTTATATTGTTCATTATTACTTATACCACCCATCCTGCTTATGACTGAAGTTGTTTTAAAAGAGGTACAGTTCATATCCACTGCCTGCAACCTTGAAATTCTGTACTGCTTAGGCTTGACTCCCATACTATTGCTGACATTAACATTTTCACAGTATGGCCTATTAATTGTATTGTGTACGCATGAGTAATTAAAAAAATGCTGTATAACAAGGCGTAATTATACTTTAAGAAATAGTAATTAATATTATCAGGTGGAGAATAAATATTTCTTCAAGACAGTCAAAGAGGAAAGTGCCAGAAAGGAGAGAGAAAGAGAGAGAGAAGGGTAGGAAAGGGGGCAGCAGGCACAGGGAGGGAAGATGATTAGGTAGGGGGTGACAGAAGGAGAGGGGAGACAGACACATAACGGACACGAGGTGTGAATCGGGGATGACGGTGGTGGGAGGATAGATAAGGGTGGAAGTGATGGACAGTGGGAGGGGTGAATATGGGGGATGACGGTGATAGGAGGAAAAGGAAGGGGAAGGGAGGGCGATGAGAGACAAGCAGAGGTACGGGTAAGGAAGGACGATGACAAGGGGCGTGACAGACAAGGCTGGGGGAGACGTGGCAGTCAAGGGGCGGGGAGCGTGATAGACAAGGAGTGGGGGACATGAGAGACAAGGGGTGAAGGGTAAAAGACAAGAGGTGGGGAGTAACAGACATGGGGTGGGGGCGTGACAGGTTTAGAGTGGGAGACGTGATAGGCAAGGGGTAGGGAGTGAAAGAAAAGAGGTGGGAGGACATGACAGGGAAGGGGTGGGGCATGACAGAAAAGCGGTAGACGTGACAGACAGTGGAGTGAGAGAAGCCAGTGACATAGTGTGGGGAGGGGAGGGGAGGGGGGACGTGACAGACAAGGTGAGGGGGAGGGGAGAGAGGGGATGTGACAGACAGGGGGTGTGAGGAGAGGGTGACAGCTGCGTTCGTCCGCCAGTGACCATCGTTTCAATTTACAGCGGCTCACAAACAGCTAGCTTGGGTTACTACAGGCCTTGCCCTTTGTTACTCTCTACGGTGTTACTGTTGGTGCCTTCTGTTTTTTAGGGAAGGCTGTGTGGGTAGTGTTTTTTATTATTATTATTATTTTTTTTTTATTATAGTTATTGTTTCTGGTGATCATGGTTGTTGTCGTCATCATTATTTCTGTAGCTATTATTGTTATTTTTCCCTCCCTGTTGCCAAAGCTTTTTCTTTTCCTCGCTCTTTACCTACTTGTTTCTGTTCCTGTCTTGTTTTTAAAGTAGTACATGTACTTGTCTTGGGCTACTGCTGTCCTAAGCTATTCATAATGTTCCTGTCACTGTTACTGCTGCTCTCCCTGTTGTTGTTAGTACTGCTCCTGTGGTCCCTTACTCATTCCCCTTCCTCACTTCCCCATCTCTCTTAGTACTCCATTTTCATTCACTTTCCCCCTCTCTTCCCCTCGTCCCCTCTTCCTCTATCCCCCATCTTCCTCTCCCCCTTCATCCCCTCCCTCCTTTTTTCTTCCTCTTCCCTCTCCACAGCCTCTCCTCCTCCTCCTCCTTCCCTCGTCTTCATCCTTCCTATTTCCTCGTGCTCTCTTCCCTCTTCTACTTCTCTCCACCCATCCCACCCACTTTTCTCCCTCTCCCCTCCCTCCTCCCTCCTCGTACTGAAGGGCAGCTGAATGGGGTTGTTTAATATCTTGTATTGGATTGCCTGAAAAAACTAGTCGGACGCCATTCTGAGAGAGAGAGAGAGAGAGAGAGAGAGGCGGGGAGTGTGAAAATGAGAGGGTAAGAGGTAGAGGGATTGAGACAGAAGGGTACAAAAAATGAATTTATTGAGTAGCAGGCGGACAGCTGTGTGTATGGAGGCTGGAATGTGGTGGTGTGGTGCTGTGATGGATGTGCTGCTGCTGGTGTGCTGTGGTGGGAGCTGAAATGGGGTGTGATGGTGGTGGTGGAGTGGTGATGTTGTGGCATGGCATGTGATGGTGGTGTGGTGTGGTTTGGTGTGGTGTGGTGGGGCGGTAATGGTGTGGTGTTGGTTGTGTTGTGGCATGGTCTGTGATGGTGGTGTGGTGTGTGGTACTGGTCTTGATGTGGAGATAGTGGTGATGTGTCACTAACTGTAGCAGTGGTGGTAGTTATGGTAGTAAGGAAGGAACCAGTGATAGCAATGGTAGAGAAATGTTAAGGTACACTGGAAAGCAGTTTTGGTTGTGGACGATGGTAGTTATGGTAGTGGCGGTAATGGTAGTGTAATAAAGAGTAATCGTTGTGGTATTGATGGTAGAATGAGGCAGGATTGGTAGTATGATGCAGGTAATTGTAGTAGTGATGGTAGAATGAAGCAGGATTGGTAGTGTCATGTAGATAGTTGTGGTAGTGATGGTAGAATGAGGCTGGATTGGTAGTATGATGCAGGTAGTTGTGGTGGTGATGGTAGAATGAGGCTGGATTGGTAGTATGATGCAGGTAGTTGTGGTAGTGATGGTAGAATGAAGCAGGATTGGTAGTATGATGCAGGTAGTTGTGGTAGTGATGGTAGAATGGGGCAGGATTGGTAGTATGATGCAGGTAGTTGTGGTAGTGATGGTAGAATGAGGCAGGAGAGGTAGAATGGTAGTTGTGTTTATAGTGGTAATGGTAGGAGTGACAGTGGTACTTCAGGTAATGGTAGACTAGTAATAATGGTTGGTAATGGTAGACTAGTAATAATGGTAGTGGTAGTATGGGAGTCGATAATGGTAGGGATGGTAGCAGTTCTGGTCTGAGGGTAGAAAGTCTGAGTCATTATGTTGTTACTGAGAAAGTCGAACAGAAGTCCTTGTTTGGAGAGAAAGAGAGAGAGAGAGATTATGTATATTGGTGAATACTGTATACTTTGTGTGTGTGTGTGTGTGTGTGTGTGTGTGTGTGTGTGTGTGTGTGTGTGTGTGTGTGTGTGCGCAAATATGGTAGGGTGTGCATCCCTAGACATATAAGGACCAGTCTTTAGTCTGTGTCTACATTTTCCTGTAATGAAGAGAGAGAGAGAGAGATTCAACAAACAAAGGTACCACACGGCCTTTTTTCAATACAATCATCACTTCACCTATCTTTTAACTTACCATAATCTTCTGAAGACTGTCCCTTTATTTACAACAATACACACCTCAGTCCTTTATCATCTCTCAGTATTCTTGGTGTTTCTCGATCTCGCAGTTGTAGACTTTCTGTTGTGGCCGAAGCCTTATTCCCTCCTTTAGCAAATTCTCTTCAGCTTCTCTTCACTGCAGTGTTGCATCCACCCCTCTCCTGTTGCTGTTTTATTGGGCAGTGCTGTTTTGAACTATTTTCTCGCATCCTTTCCTAATTGCGACGGACATCAGTACCTGTCTATCTACTCACGGACATGCAGTACCTGTCTATCAACGCACTCACCTTTCTTATGTTCAGTGTAGAGTTAACCGGTATACTCAGTCCTCCATGTACACAACTGGTCAACTCAGGGTCTGTCTTCATCAGTCGGCTTTTCTCTCTGCCTGTGATCTCCATTTTTCTGAAAGCAATAATACGTCCAGGCATCTCGAAGTGAATGAATTTTGATTGGCTCTTTATTCAGTTTTCCAGTAAAGGATAGCTTTTTGCAAGGTTCCAGTCTTTAACCCTTTATTTTTATTTATTTATTTATTTGTTTATCTAATTATGTATTTATTTATTTATTGCTTTACAAATCACAGTTAGGAGGATGATATTTAAAAGAACTTGTATAAAGATGAATGCGATTAAGTCCGGATAGGATGGATAGGGCATGAATAATGGTGAATAGAGTTGGTATAGGTAAGGGTAGTAATTCAGAGGCTTATGTAAAAATAAATAGGGTTTCGATGGTTTAGGAGGGTTTATATGAAGGTCGGTACGGCAAGGAGAGGACAGATGGAGTGAAGAGGAGGTGAATAATGGTGAATAGAGGTGGGATAGGCGGGGTTAGCGCATTAATGGGAGCCTGGATGTTGGTGAATGGGGTTGAGATGAAGAGTGGCGAATAAATGGGTGAAGAGTGAGGGTTTGACTTGTGAAATGGGGGTGGTGGGTGAGAGAGATGAGGAAGGAAAGGGGGAGAAGAGAGGGTGGAGGGTGGAATGAAAGTAGAAGGATGGAAGGAAGCAAGTAAAGAGAGAGAGAGAGAGAGAGAGAGAAGGAGGAGGAAGAAAAGAATAAAGGGGAGGTGAAAATCGACAATAAATACGAGACACACACAGACTATACATAATCGACGCAGGGAGAAAAATGAACAGGGAATATAGGGGGGGGGGGAGAGGGCATGAGAAGAAATATTAAGGACATCCATTGACTATGCAAAATCGACGCAAGGCAAAATAAAAGCGAACAGGATACAGAGAAAAAAATAAAATGAAATACTAGGCACCCACTGACTATGCATAATCGACGCACGGAAGAATAACAGTGGATAGAATGTTGAAAAAAAAAAAAGTAAAAAATAAATTGTGAAGAGACAGGGTTGAAAATGGGGGGAGGGGTGACTCGGCGATGACGTGGCAGGCGGTGATTGGCTGTCCTTACCTGTCCGCGGGTTGTGATTGGCTGGCGTTATCATAGTGTTATACTGGTAAAAAAATGCTTCTCTCTCTCTCTCTCTCTCTCTCTCTCTCTCTCTCTCTCTCTCTCCTCCTCCTCCTCCTCCTCCTCCTCCTCCTCCTCCTCCTCCTCCTCCTCCTCCTCCTCCTCTTCTTCTTCTTCTTCTTCCGCTTCTTCTGATTCGTCTTGGTGATGGAGGTGACAGAGAGGCAATGAAAATGGTAATACTTTGTTTATTTAATGTTCTCGCTTGGCTGACTCTATTTAGTAGCATTTTTTGTGTGTGAAGGGATGATAATGAGAGGAGGAGGAAGTGAAGGGAGGAAAGAAGTGGAGAGAGAGAGAGAGAGAGAGAGGATGATGAAGATAAGAAAATGAAAAAAGGGTGATGAAGAAAATAACGATTGATAATGATCTGATGATAGGAAGGAGGATGAGAATGAAAGATCGAAGATGAGGGGAGAATGAGGAACTAGGGAAGAAGGAGGGAAGGAGTTAAGTGAAGAAGGGGGGGAGGAGAAAGGAAGGGAGAGAGTGAAATGAGAAAAAGAAAGATTTGAGAGAAATGAGGGAGTAAGGAGGGGTAATGAGGAAGGAAGAGCTGTTAACAAGAAATAACAGAAAAAAAAAATGGTGGACGGAGAGAGAGTGAGTGAGAGATGAACCTGTAGAATGTGTTTATGTATAGGAGCTTATGTACTACCTGTGTGTGTGTGTGTGTGTGTGTGTGTGTGTGTGTGTGTGTGAAGAAGCCTTGTTTATTGCGGCCATAACTTGACATTAGGGGCTTGTATGGGTGGTGTATGAGGGTGTATGGAGTAGTGTGGTGTATTGTGGAGGTGGCAGTAAATGAGGTGGTGTATGGTGGTGGTAGTGGTGGATTTTGGTGGTGTTAGACTAGAGGGTTCTATATGGTGAGAGTGTGTGGTGGTTGTGATGAGGGCGTATCTGTGGTGGTGGTGGTGTATGTGTGGTGTTGGTGGTGGTGTATGAGGGTGTATGTGTGGTGGTGGTGGTGGTGGTGTATGAGCATCTGTGTGTGGTGATGGTAGTGGTGGTTTATGGTGCATGTGATGGTGTAAGATGTAATTTGTCTGGTGGAAAAGAATGGTGAAGAGGGTGATGTACAACTGACTCATCATCATCATCAAAACCACCTCCATCTTCAGTTTATTTATTACCACTGCCTCCACCATCATCATCAAATTCTTTCATCACCATTATCATCACAACCACTTCCGCCGTCAGTTTTATTATTACCGGCTACCCCATCATCATAATAATCATCATCATCATCACTAAATTCTTTCATATCTTTCTCTATTCAGCTGTCGACCTCTCTCAGCCCGGCCTAATACTGATTGAAGGTTAATATTAAAAGCTTCTGTAGGAGGGATGGTGATGAAAGGTGGCGTTCTTGTAGAGCTAGAAGGTTCCTTAGCACTTCTTCCTTATTGGTTTATTTTTGTATGATATTTTGTTAATATCTTCTCGGATTATATATTTGCAAACTGACTTACTTGTTAACATTTACCTTTTTTTTTTTTCATCTGTTGTGGAACCTTAATTAGTTTTTTATGCTTATGTATATACATTTTTTCACATTTTTACTAGTTGTGCACCTCTTTATGGATGACACCTGTTTATTTGTTTACGTCTGTTGTGTCCATATTTACCTTTGTTTACCAGTTATTTACCTGTTTTCCTGTTACCTCTTATTTACCAGTTTTCTCTTATCAGTTGTTTACCTGGTATTTGTCAGTTTTGTCCTGTTTATAAGTTATTTTATTGTTATTTGTCAGTTTTGTCCTGTTTATAAGTTATTTTCTTGTTATTTGTCAGTTTTTTCCTATTTATCAGCTATTTTCCTGTTATTTGTCAGTTTTTTCCTAGTTATCAGTTATTTACCCGGTAATTTGTCAGTTTTTTCTTATTTATCAGTTATTTACCTGTTGTTTGTCATCTGTTTATCGTAATTACCATTATCTATCTGTTAATTATCAGTTATTTTACTTATTTAATTTTTAAAATTGCTGTTTACCTGTTTTTTACCGTTTGTTTACCTTGCACAGGTGTATGTGGCGATGTTTGCTGCTCTCCACACTACTCGCTGCCCTCATAGTAAGTCTTCATACATCTGTTTACACGTGTATAACTATAATTGCCCGTTTTTAATTATGTTTACGGTTGTTTACATTATCGTACCAGTTAACACTTGTTTATACTTATGTTCTCAGTAGTTTACCCTTGTTTTATATCGTACATCATCCTGGTTTACATTCTACTTCATCCTTCAATCATGTTTTATGGTTGTGTTAACTCTTATTTATATCATAGATAATTTTTGTTGATTTTTTAGTTTTTTACATTTACATATTCTCCAGTTCATCTGTGGTAATATTTGTATGTATAAATATTTACATTAGTTCCTTTTTCTCCACAGTTAATTGTCGTTTAACCCCGTACTTAGTTGTTTACATTATTTTATACCCCAGTGCACACTTATTTGTTTACATTTATTTACACGTTTTGTCACAGGATACACTTGTTTACATTACTCGATTTCGGTGTTGTGTATATTTAATTGTGTTTTATGCATTTGTGTATGTGTTCATTGTGGTGGTGATGACGATGATGAACTTTCTCCTCCCAACTCTGGCCTCAACATTCTTTCTCCTCCTCTCTCCCCTGCCTCCTCCTCCCCTCCTCCCGTAGCAGGTGGTCCCATACACTATCCAGGGATTACGTCTGGCCTCAGTAATATCCATCCCTCACACACACCCTTCACACCATACCCTGCCACCCCTACCTTGCCCTGTCTTGCTTTGCCCCCCCCCCTTCCCTGCCACCCCTCTGCCCTGCCCTGCCCCGCGATATCCTGCCCTGCCATCTTCTATGCCCGATCTTGCCTTGTCACCCCCTCCCCCTACCCTAACCTGCCATTCCCTTCCCTGCCTTTTCCTGCCCTGCCCTGTCTTGTCTTGCCGCCCCCCTACCTAACCCTGTCCTGTCCTTCCCTGCCACCCTTTCGTCTTGACCTGCCCTACCTTGCCACCACCGGCCCTTCCCTGCCTTGCCACCCCCTGTCCTGCCCTGCTCTGCCTTGCCATCCACTGCCAACCCCCTCCCCTGCACCGCACTGCACTACCTTATCTTGCCCTGCCTACCCTACCCACCCTGCTGTTCCTACTCTGCCTCGCTTTACTCTGGCCTGCCCTGCACTGCCCAGTCCTTCCCTGCCTTACTCTTTCTAACCCTGTCCTGCCTTCCTTACCCTTCCCTGCCCTATCTTGCCCTGCCGTGCCCTGCCGTGTCATGCCCTGCCGTGTCATGCCCTGCCCTGCCTGGCCCTGCTGTAGACTTTCCTGAATGTCCTATCCTTTCCTGTCTTGCCCTAACTACTTGAATCTCTCTCTCTCTCTCTCTCTCTCTCTCTCTCATTAGCAAGTCAAATGACAGTGAGGGAATGTCGATGATTGAGAGGAGAATTTAAAATGACTTGTGTGGACATTATTTAGAGAGAGAGAGAGAGAAAGAGATTGTAGTCCCCGTGTGTGTGTGTGTGTGTGTGTGTGTGTGTGTGTGTGTGTGTGTGTGTGTGTGTGTGTGTGTGTGTGTGTGTGTGTGTGCGCGCGCGCTGTGGTCAAGTACAGTAAGAGGTTGGTGGTTTTATATCTTAGAGGCTCACATTCTTCCTGTCTCATTTGTCTGACTTACACACACACACACACACACACACACACACACACACACACACACACACACACACACCTCCCTTTCCCTTAACACTCATCTTCTTCGTTAGTCCTTCTTCCTTCTGAGACCTCCCTTCTTCCTCTGTTTTATTCCTCCCTTCCTCCACCCTCTCTAGCCCTTCTCCCTTCTCTCTTCCTCCATCACCTCTTCCTTCCTACTACCCTCCGTCTCTTTCATCATCGTTTCATCCTCCCTCCATCCTCCTTTCCCTCTCCATCCTCCTTCCGTCCTTTCTGCCCCTCCCCTCCCCCTTCACTGCTCCTCCCTATTCAGCATAACTAGAATAGGCCCCCTGCCCCTTTCATTATGACCACCTGTCACCTCTCTCTCTCTCTCTCTCTCTCTCTCTCTCTTCTCTCTCTCTCTCTCACACACACACACACACACACACACACACACACACACACACACACACCACAACCATATCATCAACATCATCACCACCACCACCACTACAGACATTCCCTTCCAGGTTCGTACTTAGTCAGCTTGGGGAAGGGTTAATTCTGGCTGCCACTCATCCGCCTATAAAGTTCTTCCCTGTAGTGTACCTTTTGTGGACTACTGTAATCACTCCTTATCTGCCATGAATATTTGTTGGATTGGATGTGCGCTTTCGATGTATTTATAAGATCGGGGGGGAAATCTGCATTACGTAACAGACTCTTATGGTGTATTTTTAGCCTATTATAATCGTTTGGCAAGAAAATAATAGTAAAATAATAGTAATTGCCAGTAAAATAATAAATAGTAAATAATAGTAATTGGCAGTAAAGTAATAAATAGTAAAATAGTTGTTTCGCTGTGAGGGGATTGATGGTGACAGTAACTTTTTCCAGGCTTAATGACTCACTCTCACTTCATTGAAATTGTTTGCCATCAGCTGGAATAATATACTAGAGAATACAAGACCGTAAAGGGTAAGGATTTATAGATATGTTTATTTGCTATTTGTTTTTATATATTTGTTTATTTATTTGCTCTCTGGACCCTATCTCACCGCATCCTTTGGTGGGAAAAGAGGTATGGATGATGATGATGATATACGGTATATTTTTTTCAGCTTGAATGTGAGGCGTATCAGAATCACCACCACTCACCCCACCACCGCCGCCAGCACCACACTCGCCATCACCACCACACCCGCCATCACCACCACAGGCGCATCCCCATTACAGACGACGACGACGATGCGCCCAGTCCAGCGCGGAGGGTGTGGAACCGGGACAAGAGGCAGTTTTTCGGAGCAAGGGAGGATCCGTGGGGCAGGACAAGGGAGGAGGAGGTGGAAAGAGGCCCATGGGGGGAATGGTCAGGCCCCTCCCCCTGTTCCAGGTCATGCGGGGGCGGAGTTACCTATCAAACGAGGTCATGCCAGGGCAGGTGAGTTTTTGAAAGATTGTTATTGTTATTATTATTATTATTATTATATAATAATAATAATTGTTATTATTATTATTATTATTATTATTATTATTATTACTATTATTGTTGGTGGTGGTGGTTTGTTTAGGAAGTTGTCAAACTTATACCTCTCTCTCTCTCTCTCTCTCTCTCTCTCTCTCTCTCTCTCTCTCTCTCTCTTCTCCAGTTTGCATTGAATCTTTTTTCTTTCGTTTGCCTCCCCCCTTTTTTTTTTTCCAGTCTTTTCTCAGTCACTCCATAAATTTTATAAAGTATTGTATAAAGGTGATAGTTTTATTAAGACTGGATTTTTTCAGTGTTGGCGTGTTGAAGTCCCTATTTAAGTAGCCCAAATAGGTCATTAGTTTATATACATATTTTTGTTGAATTTACCTTGATGCATTTCTCGTAGGTTTATTTAATAAGGTGTGACTTGATTTGTGGCACCTCACTTAAACTGACCCTAGTTAAGCTGACCTAACCTAATTTGACACAACATAACCTATTCTTGCCTCGTAATCCAACACAACGGAACAAAACTTAACAATAAAGAAGCATACTGTAATATATCAGAACAAAGAGCCACCCAGCCATATAACATCCTAACCCAACAAACTTGCGTAACAGAACATCACATAGTATCACGTAACAGTATAACCAAACCTAACCTAACCTAGCCTTCTCTGCCCCCAGCCCTGACCTGTGTACGGGAAAGACCAAGAAGTATAAATCCTGCAATATTGAGGTAGGTTTACATCTCTCGCAATTTCCAGTAACAGTATTAAATGAATTGTTGTTTGTGTATATCCTTTTCTGTCAGTCTTAGTATAATATATGTTTTGTCTTTGCATACATTAATTTGTTTTTAGAAATTTGTAGTTGAAGATTAGCAGCAGTGTTTATGGTGAAGTATTGTAGTTTAGATTAAGATTATGATTTTTTGTTAGTCATGAGCATTTAATTCATGGTTTATTTAATATATATATATATATATATATATATATATATATATATATATATATATATATATATATATATATATATATATATATATTTTCACCATTGCTTTAAAACGGGCCAGTTCATTTTTTTTCTGTAAATCGTATAAAAAAAACTAAAATGTAAATCATGTACTGAAAAAACTATAACATTTCAGGTAGCAATTTTATTTAAGAGACTCTGTTTAGCCTGGACAATAAGGCAGGTCTCCACGAAGCTGAATCAATCGTATTGTGGTTATTTTTCTGCATTGTCTTTCGTCAGACTATTTTATTAGGCTCAAGGATGTCCTGGCCTATTGAACGGATCGAGAGAGAGAGAGACCGTAATGATGCTTAAAATTGTGAACGGATTGAGAGAGAGAGAGAGAGAGAGAGACGCAATACTGAAGGGGTTTGAAACATGTCGGCTGAACGTTTGCAGTGATGCTTAGGCGCTACCCAAAAATTCGAGTTACTTTTGTCTACCACTTAACCGAGTGAAAAAAAGAAAAAGAAAAAAAAAAGTATATATCTTGTGCGACTTTGTACCGAGGGTGTATTATAACAGGCCGCCATAATAAGACGTTAAATATAGCGAGCAAGGAAACTAGAAGACGATATGGGTGTTTTTGTTGTGCCTTATGTTGTAAAGGACGGGACGAAGCCTTTTGCAGTATTGTACAGTGTTGGATGTGTCAGGAATAGTGTGTAACTTTTTGCCACACGGTAAGCATAGTAATAAATAATGATAATAATAATAATTGATGATGTTGCGTGATTTTCAGTTGCTTAGACGCCAGAGACACCGAAACGTAGTCAGGTGAAGGACATGATTTAGGCTTACTCGTATATCAGTGAAACACATGTTGTAGGTTGGGACAAGCTTAGCGGCCCTATCTATCGGGTCCTAAGCGCTTGCCCCAGAGACTCGCACTGGCACCAAACTTGACATGGACCCCCTCTGACATACCGGGCATGCCCTTGCAAAATTTTAGCTCATTCCACCCAGCGGTATGACCTGTGGAGGGTTCTCAATGTCTGGCGAAGAACTGGGCATAAAAGTGTGCGTGGCTAGCGCGCAACTGACCGCACGTAATTATAAATTACACTATCGTTGTCAGCTCCTCGTTCCGCATCCTTTGATGTACGGTTCGTTAAAATCCAAGGGGGTCAAATGTGGACACACACACACACACACACACACACACACACACACACACACACACACACACACACACAAAACGCTTATTCGCATATTTTTATTGATAAATGTTGTAGTCGACTTAGCACCCGTAAAAGTAGCTCCCACCCACCCCCTCACCCTGCACCCTTCCCCTGGTTGGAGAGATGTCATAGATAGGTTTACACTCGACTCGGAAGCTTAGTAGTAATTAAAAGATACACAGCAATTCAGGCTGATATTCTGGTCAGTTACGGAGCTCCCAAACACCTCTTCCTTAGTTATTTATTTTTGGATGCGCTGGCAGGTATTTTTTTGTAAGTTACTCGTATTTATGCTGATTATAGTGATAGTAAAATGATTGTAATGACTCAGAAGAGGACAGGAAGGTGTAATAAGCAAGTTAATTCGCTCAGGAAAAGTTGTTAGGGAGTTTCCAGAACCCAGTTGAACACGGACCATATTATACCACTTTAGACAACGGGCCTTCGTTCTGTTGAAGTTCTGGGTATGGATTCCTAGCTTCATAGACAAACAGTACCGTTGTGAGGATGGTGCTGTAAAAAAAAATAATAAACAACAGGATTAAACAGTCTTAAGGAGTGGTTGGGTGAAGGAGATGTACAGTTGTGAGGGAATGGCCACATAAAGAGAGATAATTCACTTAGACGTATAAATATGAAGGACGGGATGGGGTGGGATGGGGTGACCTCTGGTGTTGTGGCCAGGACAGCACAATGAAGAAGGGCGTGACAAAGGGAGGACAAGACGATGGCAGAAGAGAGGAGAGAGAGGGGCATGAGGGAGGAAGGGAGATGGGAAGAGAGAAAATGGAGGAAAAGAGGGGACAGTTGGGGAAGAGGAGGACGGGGAAGGAGGGGGGACTGAGGAACCGGGAGGGGAAAAACGGAGGATGAGGGAGGGGAAAGGAAAACGTGGAAGAAGGTGGGAGAGGAGAGAGGTAGGACGAGGAAGAGGGAAGTGGGAAGGGGAAGAAGGGAGGACGAGAGGGGAGGGGGTGAAAGGTAATTGAATAAAAAAAAAAAAAAAAAAGACAACTAACAAGCTAAATAACAGTGGGGAAAGGAAGTAAAAAAGATAAAATTTGGGAGGCGAACTTTAAAAAAAATGGAAGAAAAGGAAAAAGTAATGAAAGGAAAGAGAGGATGAGTCAGTTGGAGATAGTAACTAAGAAGCAAGATAGTCCTCCGCATCACTTAATATTGGATCGTTCGTGTATGTTTATATGCATATGTAAACGTTTATGTAAATGTTTATGTAAATGTACTGTACTATTATACCCCATCCTCACCGGACGATATTATTCATTTGATGGAAGCCCCAGAAACGAAAATTCAAGCAAGAAGATGGGATAAAATAAAAATGAGGTCATAGCATTTAATGGGTACATGTAACTGCGATGACTTTCAATTGCCTGAATAGAATCGTCATGGTAAGCTGGAATAAAGTACGAGTTATTATTATTATTATTATTATTATTCTCTGCTAGAACATTAATAGTGGTAATTATGAGTATTTTAACGCTTTTTGTTTGCATTGGGTTGTATTCTAGATGGCTAAGGAGATTCGTAACACCTCTTCCTTAGTGCTTTATTCTACACATTATACCTCAGCCTCATCCCGTATGTTATTGTGCAAACTAGATTGACGTTAAGGTGATTTAGGCAGCACACCAAGGACTGCTAGGGTGTATTGTGCAAAAATAAATACATAAATCGCTGAAGAACATGAGCTACAAAGCCCACAGTGTGACAAATAATACGACCCATTATCCGAAGCAAATTGCAGAGTAGGTATTGAGAAGGTAAAAGGTAGATGGAGAGTGTAACCCTTTTAAATGGAGACTGTTTCTGACCCTTTAAATGGAGACTTTCTGACCCTTTAAATGGAGACTTTCTAACCCTTTAAATGGAGACTGTTTTTAACACTTTAAGTGGAGACTGTTTCTAACCCTTTAAAGTGGAGACTTTCCAACCCTTTAAGTAGAGACTTTCTAACCCAGGAAGCGGAGACTTTCTGACTCTTTAAATGGAGACTGATTCTAACCCTTTAAATGGAGACTTTCTAGCCTTTCAAATGGAGACTGTTTCTAGCCCTTTAAATGGATTGTTTCTAACTCTTTAAATTGAAACTAACCCTTTAAATGGACAGTTTCTAACCCTTGAAATGAAGACTATTTCTGACCCTTTATGTGGAGACTGCTTCCAGCCCATTAAATGGAGACTCTCCTTAACCCCATCACTGCCACAAACTTCTGGATTCCTGGCGGGTCCTTCACCTGAATCTTATCTTCTGAATTATATAATCCCTAAGTGGACCAAATTTATGACACTTTTTTGTCACTTTTACTTAGATTTTCGTCCGTTTGTGGCTGTTTTCACGAAGCTTAGTCGCAGAAAGACAATACTGCGCCTTTACACCCTTTTATGCAGCACTTCTTCGTGACTAGCACCATGTGTTAATCGGTTTTTACAACGAAAACATTCAGGATGGAATTATGGCAGGTTTTAGGCCAGGTGAGAGCCCTCGTGGCCACAGGTTCATTTTAAACGTGAACCCGATGGACTACAGACTTACAGATTAAAGAATACAGGTAGAGTGCACGAAAGTCTACGGTAACCTCACGTAGCGTTTCACTTCCTCAGCGGGAAGAAGAGGGTCTGTTGATATGGGGGGGGCTCAGGGGGGGAATGTGTGTGTGTGTGTGTGTGTGTGTGAGAGAGAGAGAGAGAGAGAGAGAGAGAGAGAGAGAGAGAGAGAGAGAGAGAAGGGTGAAGGGGAGGGGGAGAGTCAATGGGGGAGCGGGAAGGAGAAGGGGAGGAGGAGAAAAGAGAATGGGAGAAAGGAGAGAGAGAGAGAGAGAGGAGGGGAACAAAAGGACATAATAACCTCCACTTAAGAACATTAGTAGTAAAAAAAAGAAACATGAAGAGGAATAAAATAAAAATTAGCTGAACCAGGATAACAAGAGAAAAACAAGGCATCAAGAAGGGGGGAGGAGGAGGAGGAAGAGGGAAGGGGAGAAAAAACGAGAAGAGGAGGAAGAAACAAGGAAGAGGAGGAGGAGGAGGGACAAGGGGAGAAAAGAGCGAGAGTGGGAGGTAACAAGGAAGAGAGGAGGAAACAGGGGAGAAAAAGAACGAGAAAAAGGGAAGAGAAAAAACGGAAGAGAATGAAGAGAGAATAAACTCAGAACACGTGCCAAAGGATGAACTAAGATAACAGTCACAGAGAAGGTTGAAGAAAATAAAGAAAAGAGAAGATGGAAAAGAGGAGAGACGAGAAAAGGAGGAAAAGAGAAAAAATGGATGAGAAGGAAGAAGGATGATGGGGAGAGAGGAATGAGGAAAGAAAAGGGGATAAGAAAGAAGAGCGATGATGAGGAGGGAGCAAAAAGGAAAGAAGAGAAGATGATTGAAAAAAGAAGAAAGAAGAGAAGTGAAGGGAAAGAAACGAGAGAGAAGGAGGGGAAAGGAGAAAGAAGAAAAGAACAGAAGAGAATCAGAATGAGAAGGAAGGAAATGAAAGAAGGAGAGGATTAGAAGATAGTGAAATTAAGAAGGGGAGAGAAGAGAAAGAAGAAATTATTTTAAAAAAGTGAGAATAAGAAGAAAGTACAAAGAGAAGCAAGAAATGAGAAGAGAAGAAAAGAAAAAATCAAATCATGAGAGTAAAAGAAAATCCGAGCAATAAGTATGAACCAGTGAAAGAAAAAGAAGTGGTAATGTAAATAAAAAACAAAGGATGGAGCCAAAGGAAAATCATTGTGGTTCGAGCAGACGAATATATATATATATATATATATATATATATATATATATATATATATATATATATATATATATATATACTGTATATATATATACTGTATATATATATATATATATATATATATATATATATATATATATATATATAAATTACTAGATGTAATAGTTATGAAGAGAAGAGGAGAGAGAGAGAGAGAGAGAGAGAGAGAGAGAGAGAGAGAGAGAGAGAGAGGATTAAAAAAAAAAGAAAACAGAATAGTAACAGCAAAGAAAATAAAAACCCAAAATTGCTGCGTGGTTGTAGTTGGGCTGGCCGCCGTTAATCCGTTAATGGCGCTGTAATTCCTTGGCCTCTCCTCTGGTCCCCACCCCCCCGCCATGCATCCCACCCACTTGAGAGAGAGAGAGAGAGAGAGAGAGAGAGAGAGAGAGAGAGTTCAGGTTTTGAGAGATCTTGTGTTGTGAGTGCACGTATGGGTGTATTCAGAATTTACGAGAGAGAGAGAGAGTTCAGGTTTTGAGATCTTGTATTGTTAGTGCGTGTATGGCTGTATTCTGAATTTACGAGAGAGAGAGAGAGAAAGAGAGAGAGGGGGGGAGGGGGGGCGGGTTTGGCTTGCGTAGACATAAACCAGATGGACTGCAGATATCTGGCCCTTCAGCGGGGTGCTCCCAGAGATCATTTGCAGACACAGCATTGAAAGATTGCATTTCTTGGGAGAATGAGCTGAGTAAGTGTGTTTTGATGTGATAGGCTGCGTTCCAGTGAGATTAGGATGTGTTTAATAGCGACAAGCACGAGGTGAGTGTGTTATGGTGCGAGGGGCTGCATTACAGTGAGATTAGAATGTGTTGTGAGAATGGGGTAAGTGTATGTGGTGTAAGGGTGGCATTAGAGTGAGGGTAGAGTGAGAAACACGAGATAAGTTTGTTGTGGTGTGAGGGTGACCATCACAGTAAGGACAGAATGAGATGTATGCGATGATAAGCTTGTTGTGCTGTTGAGGTCGACATTGTCGAGATGACAGTGTGTTGTCTGGGTTATTAGATGTTGCATGAGATGAATAAAAGTTCCTTGGTGTTAGGGACGGCATTATAGAGCAGACTGTGTGAATTATACGAGTACTTAGTGTTTGTACTGGTGTAGGGATGGAAAATGGCTTCATCGTAGTCTAGCAGGGCGAGCTCACTTCTGCCTGTAGTGTTAAATTTCTGAGATATATGTTTTCTGGGGTAAGTCGTGAATAATATGATACAGAGATTTGTGAGGAAAAATAAAGAGAATTATTTGGAGATGGTTTTGCTGTATGGAGTGAGTGGTGATGGAGATGGATGGAGGAAAAAGAGAAGACGAAGACGAGAGTGAAGAGGTAAAATGGGAGACTGAGGAAGGGTGATTTGTTGAGAGAAGAGGGAGCATCACTTGGTTGGGATAGACATGTAACCTTTCACAAGATGCGGAGTTGGACAGTAGACAGATAGAGCCATTGTAAGTTACTGCTTTGCTGGTGATTTGAACTGAAGGATGGTTAGTTGGATGTATGGTTGTACAAATATGGCTAATTGGATGGACTAGATGGAAAGATGTTTGTTTGGATGGAAAGATGTATGACTGGTTTAGTGAATGGTCGGATAGGTGTATGGTAGTGTAGGTGTGTGGGTGAGTGGACGATGTATGTCTGAATGGAAACATATATGGCTGGTTTGATGAATGGTCGGGTGAATACAGTATATGGTAGAGTGGGTGAATGGGTGGATGGGAGGGTAAATAGTTGGTTAAATTGATGAATAACTGTAAGGATGAGTTTGGCTGTTGGCTGGATGGGCATGAACAGCTGTGTGTGTGTGAGTGGGCGGTCGTGTACTCTGAGTGGCTGTAATCTGGGCCACTCGAGTGTCGTGATTGGCCAGTGACAGCCCCATCAGTCAGCAGAGTGGCCTGAAGGACGGCGTAACGAGCAGAGTGGCTGATTACATGTGTCGGCTGTTAATGCACCTCAGACCATTCCTGTTGCACCTTTTTTTTTTTTTTTTTTTTTTTTTTTTTTTTGAATGCTGCTATTCTCGAATTTCTGCATTAGCATTATTAGTGTGGGTTATTCTTGGTAGCTTTGGTTGTGTTGAGGATGATATTTTAGAGATTTGAGTCTCGAGGCATTGTTTTGGAAGAAAAGTTAAATTCATGATTATATTTTCAATAGTCCATACAAGGGTTTGAGGTACGGTAGAATATTATATCTGAAAACCGTGCTTTACGGCAACCTTATGTGGGTTCTCGTGTTTCATTAAAATTAGAAGGTTCAGGCGTACAGCCCCACCCACTAATTGAGAGAGAGAGAGAGAGAGAGAGAGGTCCACTCAAGGATTTGGAATTAAGGATGTTGATTCCCAACCCCTATGGTTAATTTTGCATGGCAGCAGAAGTTATAATGCAATGGATTTTGACAGCTTTGGGATGCAAAAGAACTGCTGACAGCAACAGTACAAGAAAGTCAGTAGCTTTTTATTATAGCTGTACTTTGTTGTTCTAAGCTACTGGTGTCCCATTCCCTAGCCATGTCCCGAGGGTTCCACAGACTACAGGACGGAGCAGTGTCAGCGCTACAATAATGTCCGCTTCGAAGGAAAGTACTACAGGTGAGGCCATGTATGTGATGTCTTGGGGACGGAACCAAGCCCCCCCCCCCTCTCTCTCTCTCTCTCTCTCTCTCTCTCTCTCTCTCTCTCTTTCTCTAGCAGAGCACAATATGCAGTAGAGGCAGGGTATTTTTAGAATTTTTAGAGACCTTCATGTAAACTGGGATAGAACAGCTTGTGTCATTCGTTGTGCTACTGTCACCAGTCAAACCACTGTATACACTGTTAGCTTTTGTGATTAGTGTGGCAGAAGGGTCATATTCTTGTCAGTTTAGGAGGCTTAGTAGCACCTCTTCGTAATCAGTTTAGTTCTGCATGTGGCGCAACATTAATAGATTTGTCTGTTTATTCAAACCATTTTGATATTAAAGAAATATAAAAGGCATAGAAGAGAACACCAAGGTAAAATATGTTAAGTAAATTGATACAAATGAGGTGTTAACTACAAAGTATCCTTAGCGGACATGAAACACACCTTATGACATCGATGTGCTTTGAATGATGAACTATAGCAAGCATCTTGCATACATCAGACATGGGTAGACAGTTGTATTAGACACATTCAGAGTGTGTTGTACACTTCCTGAAGAGTAACCAGCCTGTATGGCTAAAGGGCCCTTTTCTGTTGCTGGAGGTGAACCACCCCTACAGTACTGTCCATAGGTAGAAGTATGAGAGGCTGTTAATATTTAGAGTGAGAAGTGCACATGAAAATGTGTTCAACTGGAGTGACTGTTTGCCAGTGAGAGTTGTGAACATGGAAGTACATGTACAAGTACATAATAATTGACCCATTATAATGTGTCCTCCCCCATGATTGGATCAAACCCAAGTCAATGTGGCTGGTAGACACAAGGTGCACACACCATGAGTAGACAGATACATTGCACTGGACTGATGCACACCTTCATTAAGCTAGCCACACATATTGCAAGAACCATTAAAAAATGAAGCCACTGCAGGCATTTGCTGATATATGTGTCCTTTCCTCTGCTGGTATATTGCACCTGTATCATGTCATTCTGATGGATATGTTCACTCTGACACACATAGTATAATTAGTACAACATGCAGCTTTCACATATATCACATGCGCCGCAGACAGCCCATCAAGATTTACTCTTGGCCAGCATGGGGAAAGGTTGATTTTGACTTTTCATCCCCCTCCCCCCTCCAAAAAGATTACTGTATTCAATCCTGGAGTGGGCCTCTTACACAGTGATTGAGAAACAGTTACAAGTCACCAGAGTTAGTGTGCCTTGTTCAACAGTGCTTTGATCATTGAGATCAGTGAATTATGCCCATATTCAAAATTTCAGTATGTTTGTAGGATTCATTCACAGGAGATTTTGCAGAAAGTTAGCTTAATGGTTGACAGATGCATCATGATGGTTGAAGTTGTATGTACAGTATAGGGTCTTTTGGTGTGGAACAAGGAATTACTGGACTTGTTTGTGGAAGTGAACATTTGTTAATGCAGGCCAGTGACTCTGTCTCACTGATAGGGATTAAAATACAGTAAAACCTGTAAATCCTTGATAAGGCAGGAGATATGGGGCTTTGGCCTTTCTGACTTAGCATTTTTTCTATGTTTGCTTCCAACCATGGTTAAATATCATTAATATACAGTACAGTATAAGAAGGCCAGATTCAGGAATTTGGAAAAGAGGGGATGTGATTTCTAGCAGAATCACCACAATTTTAAATTCATGCTGGCTCATTACCAAATTCCTCAGAGTTTATTTTCATATCCCTTTATTCATTGAAGTGATTCAATGATGAAATTTATGTAAGGTACATGCTGCATACCCATTATGTATTGGTAAATGAGACTGTTCTTTATTATAAAGAAGCATCGGTCTTCCACCAATTAGGGGAGCATACCCCCGAAATTTGTGTCCATATAACTGTATTGTCCCATATCCTTGTACAAGTAACTACTAATTTGACAGAGTAACACTCATAAATACTATATGGAAGTGCTGACACTTATTGACAATGAAGTCAGAACATTCCATACTACAGTACTGTATAGTTTAAAATTTCAAGAGCAAATTCATTCTGACATCCAAATTTACAACTGGTTGAATGTTGACTTATCTAGGTTTTACTGTAGTTGTTATGATAGATTAATGACAGAACACATTATTGTCACATTTGAAGCTGATTTATAAAAGTATTATAGCATGAGAATACTCATCCCAGAGACAGTAAAGAGAAAGATCATCCATGGTATTACTCATTGATGATTTGTGTTAATGCAGGTGATCAACTGATGATCAGAAGAAACACTTTAGTTCAGGTTATCTTCAGACACTTTCGGTTGGGATATACAGTATTGTTGCTTTAGCCTACAAGAGGGTGGATTGGGTAAGAGCTCTTATGGTTATGCAAGGCAGAGAGTTAGAGGAAACTGAGGCTGAGGTGACAGCATCTCTTCAAAGGCTGTGGTGAATTAATCAGATTATACTGTATTCTATTGTAGTGTGTCGTTCCTTAAAGTTGTTTGTTTTATCCCTCTTTAAAGTTGTTAGACAGTTGGTTGAAAAATGTTGTTACAGGATATCTTTAATCTAATTCTTAATTACCTGTCATAGTCATATTAAAGTTGTCAACTAAATTCAGGTAAACTGTACTTTCAGATATGAAATTCATTTTGAGAAAAGAATGATCTTCATAGTATACTGTAGTGCAGTAGTGTAGTTGTAAAGAGTGTAGATGAGTAGTACAGAGTGTGACTTAGCTGGCTGTGTTACAGTTGGGTACCATACCTGGAAGCTCCCAACAAGTGTGAACTCAACTGTCAGCCGGTGGAACAGAGGTATTGAGCCACTCACTTTCCCAACCCCAGCACTGAGCACCTGGCTAGGGACACAGGGATGGCATGGTTTTACCTGCAGTGTTGAATTCTTTCCATTTTATCACCTGAGAGGCTGTATCCATTTGAACTTCTTCCCAGTCCCTCAAAATTATATTATACTACTGTAATCTCATAAGTTTTACAAAGCACAGAATGACATACATTCACTGTTGTGCAGCATCACTTGTAGATCAGGGATGGGTCTACAAAGACAATAGAAGTTCATATGAAAGCATCTCACCTTTTCCTGCATAGATTGAATTGGAATTTCTGTTCTTATCAATGATTAGCATGAAGATTTCTTGACCAAATCTGTCCATCACTGGACCTCTTGTACACAGTGACAAGAGAGGCTGTAAGCTTTGCTGACCAAGGGACCTGTGGTCAGTGGTGGCCTGCTGTGCATGTTCCACCCAACACATTGTTCTTCACTGATGCATAAAGCATTCAAGAGGACAGTGAAGAGGAGATATGGGGGAGCTTTCTAAAGCTTTTGTTCTTACCTAAAGCAAAAATTTTGTGAATAGTAATATATATATTATAAGTTTGCATATATTATTATTGCAGGTGTAGTATGCTATATGTAATTTAGTGGGGATTCAGCTTGTAGGTTGAGACTTCCATGCACATTAGGTTTCTGATTCATTTTCAGGTTATATTGGTAATCATTTGTAACAAAGGAGCAGTGCGTTTTGTTTCAGCAAATTATGGTAGGCAGCTTCATGGCATGGTGTTGACAACAGTGGCATGGCTTTTTTCAAGAGTGGTGCAGGGAATGGAGTGCACTAGAAGAGAAACTGCATTAGCTTTAATTGGCCAGCAGTCGTCAAAAGGACAGGAAGCTCTATATAGCGAGTGGCTGTCTTTAGGTTTTCACCAGCTAAGGTGTGAAAAATGGTGAACTTTTCTGAACTGCATGATTAGTCTTAATTGATAAGAAAGGCATGTAAGAGTGGCGGAAGTTGACACAGATGTGATGTTTCGGTTTTCATCCTTACACAGTTTTTTAACCTTTTTATTGATGTCAATAAAGATTGCTATAGAAGTACAGTACTCATCACATATGTAAAATTTAATTGGTATTTGGTTTGGTCGTATTTTTGTCCATGCATTCTTGATTATTCCTTCAAGTTTTAGTCTTAGCCCAAATACACAAATATTTAGGAAAGACATGATTCATTGATAATGATCTGAGTCAGGATTTAGCCCCTTCACTACAAGATGTTTTTCTAAAGCTTTTTAAAAACTGTCAAAGGATGACCATAATTCATAAGTTGTTGTCTTAGTGAAAGAGTATTTGGAGACATATTATACCCTCGTTTCAGTATGATGTCTCTGTTATGTTTTTAAAAATTTGGAGAATGACCAGAATATAGTAGATAATTGGTCATCTTAGAGAAAGAGTTTAGCAGTTATATAAGATTGACTTCCACCATTGACCTTCTCTGAAATACCATTTGAGTTGTAATAATCTCTGCTTGTCTGACTACCCCATTCAGCTGGGTCCCACACCTAAAGGCAGCCAAAAAATGTGAACTGAATTGCCGGCCAGAAGGAGAGAGGTTCTACTATCGTCATGCAGCCAAAGTAATTGATGGAACCCCTTGTGATAATGAAGGGTTCGACATCTGTGTTGATGGGGAGTGCATGGTAAGTGCATCATGGATATTTTATTCACTTACAGATGATGATCTGCAAAGTAACCAAAACTACCTACAGTATTGTATCTTTTAAGTGTTTGTTTCCATTCCTTTTACTCAGTTTCTATAGTTATAAGTTTTCACCCATTTGTTTCAGTATCTTTCATGTCTGTACTGTACCGGTATGTTTTATATCTTGAGTGTGTGATATGATGTGGTTAACTTCATATGGATATACTGTACTAACCAGTTACGTGAAAGTCAGGATGGGCATCATCAGGTTGCATTGGGTCTGAACTACATTGCTGTCATTTTATTTTATTTTTTATTTTTTTTAATCTCTTTTCTGTTCTCCTGTTAACTCTGTAAATTTGGTTTTTGTGCTTTTAAGTTTATTTTTACTACCTCTAGTTGATTTGCAGTAAAGATGAAGGGTATAGCCAACCTCTCCAAGTCAAGAAGTCTATCCTAAGGTGAATAAAAGCATCTGGAGATTGCACAAACAAAATGTAGCACATGTCACTTGATTGAGGGGATTAATTCCATGGTCAGTTACAAAAAGATTCTCTATTAACCCACGCCGTCCCGAGGACGTACTTCCACGTCCTCACGTTTTGTCACAGCTAATCCCGAGGACGTACTTCAACGTCCTGCAATTGCAAGGTTCATAATTTCCACAATTTTCAATTTTCGCGAGTCATTTTTGGTACGTATACACGGGACACCTTCCTCAACAAGATGCCTGGCAGAGACAATGCCTTACCCAGCATGACCTCCTCCCCCCCCCTGCATGCCCTTTTCTCAGCAATTCGCCTGTTATCAGTGACCTGGCCAGTATAGCCATGTCATGCCACGGTACGAAATTCAGGGCCAGAGTGATTCCCCAATCAATGACAATGTGGAGGACAAACTTTACATAGCATTAGAGGAAGAAACAGTTAGAAATGATGATCAGGTAATGTGGCAAAAAAAGGTCAGGTATTAGTGAGTGAAACAATGCTTATAATGCCTATATTACTGCTTGAAAACCAATATACTCTTGTACTACATATAAATTCGTAACAGTAAATAAATAAATACTGTTTATGAGTGGTGTGAAATAGTTATCCTCCCATAGAACTCGTTTTCTTTGGTGCCAGCCTGATAGAAAACCCAGTAAGGTAAGGAGGCTCTCCTACCTGTAATGAGTATTTTAAACCTCAGGTGAGCGATTTCTCTATGAATTTTCGATGTTTCTCATCAAAAGCGAAAGTTTTAGCAAAAAAAAAAAAGGGTCGAAAAATGGTCGGGATTGGGGGGTACCAGTGGTCAAAAAGTGGTCGGGACGGGGCGGGTTAAAGTTCCCTTTTTACTTGTAATGCTGATTAGCCAGTCTCCCCCATTTGTAATATACAGAACACATCCCTGACATCTAATGAGGACACTATACATGTTTTGCTAGCCCTGGCAGTATGGTTTGAGATTGGGGATGCAGTTAAAATAACATTGACCCTTCCATTGGGCACATATTTTATTTTTTTTTATTTTTTCAGTGCAATTTGTTGATGCAGGAACTTGGATTGTCATTGGCTGATTAGTCATTATGTGGCTGAGGGTCTTATCTTTTCTCTTGTTCCCATTGTGCCCTCCAAACCATCTGCCTCATGATACCCTCTCTATTTTGTCATGTCACTTCATCATTCATAATTCGCATATATGTTTCCTTATATTTCAGTCAGTTATCATTCATATTTCATTTGTATGTCACAATCATTCTTCATTCATTCATTTGTTTGTTTGTTTATAAAGGCTCCAACATGCTTGCATACATCGGCCTCGGTCATCTAATGGTGGCTTTCCATGCTGCTCAGTATCTAGTAGCCTCTCTGTTCAGTCCCTTATCCCTGACATCATGCTATATTTTGTGCTGCTGTATCTCATATCATTCATCTGTCTCATTCTTGTCTCATATTGTCATCATATTTGTAGTTCATGTTGCCATCTCATACCTACCATGTATTGCCACCCCATTCTTACCTTTGCTGTTATTTTTTTTCATATCTCATGCATCTACCTCATTCATGCCTTAGTCTTTGTCAGATTAGTATTTCATTCATCTTTCACATTATTCATATACTGTACAGTAAACTCTCAGCTATGCGTCGTTGCACTATCCAGCCCAACACAATATCCAGCGCTGGTGTCTCGGCTTTATTAAAGCAATATCCGGTGAAATTATGCAACAGTTAGTGCCAAAACAGAAGGTAACTGGTGGTTCCATGCAATATCCGACGTTGAGATGTATCAGCTGGCTCAAAAGTGGTAGTCAGCTGGCATTGTATTACTGTACTATTGTACTGTGTCACTTTTATTGTATTTTATGCATAGTTTTCATCATTTACATATGGGAAAGTTTTTTAGGATAGAGGGTCAAGATGGATAGTAACACAGTACAGTATCCGGTTCGATGCCAAATGTTGAGCCAGTGGAGAGTACTATGCAGTATCCGGCATTTCACATTATTCAACATAGGGCATGGCTGAATTACAACAGATAATTGAGAGTTTTCTGTATTATTCTTTTATCACATTCAAATCTCATACATCCGGCTCATTCACATGTAATTCATCTGTCACATTCATATTTCATTTATCTGTCTCATTCATGTTTCATTCACCACCACACTCTTCCTCACCTAGCCTGTGGGATGTGACCTGGTGCTGGGGTCAGACGTGCAGGAGGACAAGTGCCGTGTGTGTGGTGGTGATGGCAGCACTTGTAATACTGTCACAGGGGACTTCATGCAGCGGACTCTCACTGTTGGCTATAATGACATTGTCCTCATCCCTGCTGGAGCCACAAATATATTTGTGGAGGAACTACAGACATCCAACAACTATCTTGGTAAGTTCAGTAAAAGAAAGATATGACGGACTTATGTAAAGTATTTTTATAGAAAAGATGGTGACAGCATCATGATATATTGGAGCAAAAGTGACTGTATTTATAGTATACCAAACATAGTGTAAGAACTGAACACAGTTTTAGATAGTCTGGATGTTGAAACAAGTGTTATTCTACTCTCCTTACCCAAGCTATGTCTGGATTTTCATCCTTTTACTTGTACTGTACAGGACATTTCATGTAAGCATCAGAAAAAGACAATATATACTATGGCTGTACATCCCCGTCTGTGCAATTCATGATTAGCACCATATTTCAGTGGTAAAATTTTTTTACAATTCAACATCCAAGATGGCAATTCTAGGCCAAGTTAGAATAAAAGTAGTATAGTACAGGACAAGTAAATCCTTCTTAGCTTTTAAAGTGAAGTATAGTTTAATCTAAAGCCCCTTGCTTCTAGTAAATGTTCTTAGTTTTTTATTTTAGTGTTACTGTGGAAGTTCTTGACTAGATGCTAAAGAGTAACATTGACACATTTATACCATACATTGAAATACAGCACTGTTCAGCATATTTTTTTATTGTAATGAGTATGGCCTGTATTTTACAAGTTTGATAACACTTTGTGATGCTTGGGTCAATGAAATGAGGCACTAGGACATGTATGAGTATAAAGTGTAATAAACAGCTGCTTAATGCGATTGGAGTTGGTCATTCTGTAATCATTAAAATCATCGGAAACTCAAGAAGATTTTGTGAAAAAATGATTCATAGCCTGGCTTCAATAGTTTATAACCCAAAATCTATGAAGAGCTCTGATGATCAATACTGTGCATGAAGAATCACAGATATATATCCCAGGAGTTGAACCAAGGCCATCAGGTGACAGACCTTGCCTCCCAGAGATATTCCTTGTGCAAGAAGATGCAATAGTTCCAACATTGTTTTAAACATACAGTCATGACTGACTGAAAGCAGGACTGCATCAACACACCTTCTATTGGAAACCACCAATAAAAAGATGAGTCTGGCACAACTAATGCTAATATTAAGGGCTCCACACTCTTTCTTGACCATACATAGCATTTATTTTATCTGTTGTGTGAAACTGTTCCTGAAACATGGAATGAGAATTTCTCAGATTTTTCCCACATGCCTGTACAAGAGGCACTGCCTCCAGTGTGTTTGAGATATAAATTGAGATTGCAACAGCAGTAGAGCACTGCCTCCAGTGCCTTTGAGATATAAATTGAGGTTGCAACAGCAGTAAAGCACTGCCTCTGTTTGTACAGTTCATTTGCTTAGTGTTCCTGTCAGTTGATTTATCCATCATCATCATTCTAGATTTCCTTCTTGTAAATGGAGTACAGATGAGAAGAATATGTTGAACACATTAACTAGCAATAAAGAATGGGGCATTACAAGTACAGGTAGTGCTCATTTTAAGCTGTTCCATAAGTTCTTTCACTGTTAAGGGGCTGTCGAATCAGCAACTAGTGTTAGTGTAAAATTGGTCATGAAACATTGGAAAGTTGTTTTGAAGTTAGAAGCCAATGTTCTTTCTGCTTTTAGTTCCTCAATGATGGACAGAAAGTATGCCCTGCTTAATAATGTTTCACTTAAAGAAACATTTTCCTTGCACATATCCTAGACTCTAAAGGTCTGTCTGTATGTCGTAAAACTGAATTTGACGTTTAACCATGATTCCGTCATTACTCTCTCCCAGCTGTACGTAACATGACTGGTCACTTCTTCCTCAATGGCAACTGGCGCATTGACTTTCCACGAGCACGCAAGTTTGCAGGAACAACTTTCCATTATGAACGTAAGGTGGACGGCATCTTTGCTCCCGAGATACTGCGTGCCCTTGGACCCACCACCGAGCCCCTCTTTATTGTGGTAGGTGGTGGTAGTTATTGTAGATGATGAGGATTATAGTGGATGATGTAAGTTGTTGTGGGTGATGGTAGATGTGGTGATATTTATGATGGTGTGTGGTGGTAGATGTGGTGGGCTTTTGTATCTTCTGAAATCTCGGCAGTACAGTATGATTAAAATTTAGCAGCTAAGGCTTTGTTAGGCCAACAGTAAAATGAAAATATAGAAATATGCATATTACTGTATACTGATGGTGCAGGTGGTGGCAACCTCATCCACTCACTAGATGTAGTGCAGTCTACGTCTTTCACCTTTGTTATTCTGTTTCTGTGTATACCCTTCTCTCATCCAACTTTCCCATTCATTCCTCCCACATTTTATTACTCTTCTATCCACTTCCTTGTGGTAGATGGTGGTGACCATCATCCCCTCACTTGATGTAGTGCTGCCTACTTCTTCCTTCACCTTTATCATTTTTATCTGTGTCTGCCCTCCTCTCTTTCTGTTTCTCCCATCTTTTCTATCACTTTATATTACTCTTCTTTCCTTTTTAGGTGGCTTTACATTGCGTGACAGGCCAAATGGTTCCTGTAAGCCAGGAAACAACTGACTCAAAGACAAATGGCCACCCCTTATGAGATTATGGTATCTGGCTGTTGATAGATAAACAATCCACTTCTGATGGCTCTACATGAGTGAATGTGTAACAGTTTCCTGTAACCCAGGAAATCATTTACAGTGCTGGTTGGTAATCATATAACCAGATAATGGGATGATGTGGAGCATTCAATGGTACCCATGTTAACTGGGTGAGGAGAGACAAATACAGCATATATCCAAGAACCAAGCCTCCATATTTTCCCCAAGCCTTGCCTCATTGTCGCTAGGTGCTGTCAGCTGAAGGGGAACATCAGTTCATTGCTTGAAACTTCCCTGCAGGGGCAGTTGCTTGCTCATGGTTGATAGGTCAGCTCAGCCAGACATGCTGGGGTTGGTCAACAACAACTGTATAGTGAGTGAATTAATTTAGCCGTCAAGGATTTCCCTTATCTTAAAAAAAAAAGCATTCATACATACCTGCATACATCATCTAATCCTGTGTTGCCCCATGAGGAGCATAGGAGCCTGGGGCTCGGCAAGTTGGTCGTGACAATTAAGATGAGTGACCAGCCTCACTCATTCCTGAGTCACATTACGTAAGCAATAAACCTCAACCATGCCTTGGATATAAACAGAAAAAGGGAAAAGAAATTAATAGAAGTGCATTCATAGCAGCAGCAGAATTAAAGCAGTTTATGTGTTTCCTTATATTCTTTGCTAATTTTTAAGAAGTAATTTTGTGCGAGAGTATAATAGTAAAAGAAAATTTGATAGTGTACATGGGTAAAAGAAAGTTGAAAATGTACAGGTGTGGACAAAAGTAACAGACATCGCCTTGGCGCTGGCATAAATGACTGGGTCATTTCTGGCCGCTAAGTTACAGTGGTGGGGGTGGGAAAGCGTTAGCACCTTCCTTTAACGTACCCTCACTAAGTACCATTCTCCTACTCTCTCCATGGTAACTCCTCAGCCAGAAAGGGCCCAGTTCCTGTGCGTGGGGGCTAATGTAGTGTCTGCTACTTCTGTCTGCATCCGTATATATAGTACAAATAGCTACATATGGAGATAGTTCATGTAAATATACATATATATAGAGAGAGAGAGATAGAGTGAGAGAGAGAAGAAAGCAAGAAAATTCAAATACCTTGTTAGTTGGTTTTCTGTTAATACCCAGAAGTATGGATAAACAGCCAGAACATGAATGATCATATTTTTAATAGTTTTAGTATTATTATATACAGAATTCCTCAGCTGCCATGAAAAATTTCTTTCATATTGTTCAAACTCATAACAGTGTTCAATTTTTTTTTTTAGATTGCTACATCACAGAATGGTTCTTAAGCTTTCTAAATTTTTCGACTTAAATATCCTTCAGAATTTTTTTTTTTTTTTTTTTTTTTTTATTATTACCTGATATTTTTAATTATAGCACTCCTATAATCTGTTCAGCTCAAGAACATCATATATATTTTCTTCTTTTTTGTGTCCAGATGATTTAATTTTGTTTAGGAGAGACTTTTCAGACAGGAGAGGTAATGTTTTATTAACCCCTTCTGTGTGAAGATCTTTTCATAGGTGAAATATATTTTGTGGAGGTAGAAAGAATAAACTAAACTAATATTGTATGTTGTTGCAATACAGATGTTAATGCTTTCCTCTTCATGTTTCTGTTTTTTTTTTTTTTTTTTTTTTTTTTTTTTTTTTTTATAGCAATAGGATTAGAACAGTATAATGATGATACTCAGACCTTTGTTTCCTTGACAGCTTCTTTACCAAGAAACCAATCTGGGTATTGCTTATGAGTACAGCGTACCTAAGGAGGTGACGCAAGCTGAAGCTGAGACTTATGACTGGTTGTATGACACTTATGGAGAGTGCTCGGTGGAGTGTGGTGGAGGTGAGTGAGTGCTGCGTGTTATGTTTTTTTTGGTTGTAAGGTCTTGTTCTGTTTGTTTCAGGAGTAAGGCCATGTAATGTTTCAGCATCAAGGTCATACTTTATTTTTTTCAGTTATTCAGAGATGCTTCATTTCATTCTGCTGCAAGGTCATTTTTTTTTTTTTTTTTTTTTTTCCCCACCTGTAAGTACAATTTTTATTTTCTTCAGCAGTCAGACTATGTTCTTTTCTTTCAGCTGTAAGGCCTTTTATTTATTTATTTTTTATTTTTTTTTTTTTTAAGGTCATGCTTTGTCTTTTCTGTGAAACCATGCTCTGTTTCTTTAAGATGTAAGGCCATGTTTTTCCTTCTTATATAAGGCATCAGTTGTCCTAAACACATGCAGTACTAAGTGTTGACAAGTGCCTGATGTGTTCTTGTGCTTAACCCTTGCAGTCTTTTTTTTAAATACTAGTTCAGTAATTATTACTTTTTTAGCCAATAAATACTTTTGTTCATCTTGTGAAAACACCTTGTACATAAGGGGATATAAAGTATCTTATTTCATCCATACATTACCATGGTATCATACTCATGTAACGATTGACTGCTATCATTTCTTTTGACTGTAGAAAATCAAAGGATTACTAGAGGAACTTTTTGAAACTTTTGACAGCTGTGATTTCTTGTGGTTGAACAAAGCTGTCAGGAGTTTGCATGAGTATAATACCCAGATTGTACCAACTGCAGCAAAAGTGTTAATATGGGCTATGCAGAGCTTAGGAAGGACCTGTGATATTTCTCTGAAATCTCTGTTCTAGGAGATTTCAATGTTCACCACCACCTTTGGTTTTCCTCTCCTTTCACTGATCCACCTGGGGAACAAACCTACACCTTTTCTATCCTTAATGACCTAGACCAGCTTGTACAGCATCCTACCCGTATCCCTGACCGCCTTGGAAGGAGCTCCAACATACTTGACCTCTTCCTTACAACTAATCCTTCTGCTTACACGGTTAATCTTTTCTCTCCGTTGGGCTCCTCCGATCACAACCTTATCACCTTAACCTGTCCTATCACTTCGGTACGGCCTGTGGACTCTCCAAAGAAACATCGTCTGTGGCACTTTGGAGCTGCAGATTGGGAGGCCCTCAGGCAGTACTTCTTTGATTTTCCCTGGAATGATTATTGCTTCCATGGCCGGGAGCCATCTGAGTATGCCTTGCGTATTACGGAGGAAATTCTCTCAGGTATGGAAGCATACATTCCCTTTCTCATATCCTTTGACTAACGCAAGAAAGCCTTGGTTTAATCACGCTTGTTCTAATGCTGTCCGCAACCAGGAGAGGGCCTATAAAAGGTACCGGAGCCAACCCACCCCTGAATCACATCTTTTATATGTTTCTGCCAGGAATCATGCTAAGTCTGTTCTTTGCTCTGCTAAAAATAATTTCATCCATAGTAAATGCTCTCAACTCTCCAACTTGAATTCTTCCCGCTCCTTCTGGCACCTTTGCCAAAAACCTTTCTAACAACTTTACCTCATCATCCTTCCCTCCTCTTTTCTACTCTGATGGCTCTGCAGCTATTTCTTCTACTGATAAAGTAGATCTCTTCACTCAGACTTTCTCCTCCAATTCCACCTTAGACAATTCCAGTGCTGTTCCTCCATTACTTCCCCCCTCTTACTTTCTCGTGGCTGACATTAAAATTTCTTCAGCTGATGTATTTTCTGCCATCACAGGCCTCAGTACTAATAAGGCATATAGACCTGATGGAGTCCCTCCTGTTGTTCTCAAGAACTGTGCTTCTGTGCTTACACCCTGCCTAGGCAAACTCTGTTGCCTCTGTCTATCTACTTGTGCCTTTCCTTCATGCTGGAAGTTTGCTCTCATTCAGCCAGTCCCAAAGAAGGGTGACCATTCCCAACCCTCTGACTATCATCCAGTTGCTGTAACATCTTGTATCTCAAAAGTTTTTGAGTCAATTCTTAATAGAAAAATTTTGAAGCATCTCTCCTATCACAACCTTCTTTCTGATTGTCAATATGTTTTCCGTCAGGGACGCTCCACTGGCGATCTTCTCACCTGCCTTTCAGACTCTTGGTCATCCTCCTTTTGGGACTTTGGTGAAAGCTTTGCCATTGCACTTGACATCTCAAAGGCTCTCGATCGAGTCTGGCGTAAATCTTTAATTTCCAAACTGCCCTCTTACGGTTTCTATCCTTCTATCTGTGCCTTCATCTCTAGCTTCCTTTCTGGTTGTTCTATTGCCGCTGTTGTAGATGGCCATCGTTCTTCTCCTAGATCTGTTAACAGTGGTGTTCCTCAGGGCTCTGTCCTATCACCAACTCTCTTCCTTTTATTCATCAATGACCTTCTCAGCTGTACATCTAACCCTATCCACTCATACGCAGATGACTCCACCCGTCACCTTTCCATTCGGTTCCCGCAGCATCCATCCCAGCAGTTACTTCAGCAAACAAGGGATGAGGCTATGGCACACCTAATGTCTGACTTGGCTCATATCTCTGACTGGGGTAAAAATAATCTTGTTGTTTTTAATGCATCAAAGACTCAATTTTTACACCTATCAATCTGAGAAAATCTTCCACAGGTATACCCACTAATGTTTAATAATATTCAGCTTAATCCTGCATCATCCTTGAACATGCATGGGGTTTCATTTACTCGTGACTTATCTTGGAAAGATCATATTACGTCTCTTGTAAAATCTGCTTCCAAGAGATTAGGTGTGCTAAGCCAACTCCATTTCTTCTTTACCCCTGCACAATTGTTGGCTCTTTACAGGGGTTTTATCCACTCCTGTGTGGAGTACAACTCTTATGTGTGGGGAAGTTCCCCACATACAGCTCTTCTCAATAGGGTGGAATCAAAGGCCTTTCATCTCATTAACTCTCCATCTCTTACTGACTGCCTTTAACCTCTGTCTCTTCACCACACTGTTGCATCTTTATCTCTTTTCTATCGCTTCTTCAATGTTCACTGCTCCTCTGAACTGTCTGCATGCATTCCTCCACCTCTACGACGGGCGCGTAGCACCCGTCTAGCAGTAAACTCTCATCCCTTTTCTGTCCAAGTCTCTAATGCAAGAGTTAACCGTTACTCCCAGTCCTTCATTTATGCAGCAGGTCAACTCTGGAACTGTCTCCCTCTGTCTGTATTTCCTGCTTCCTATGATCTCCAGTCTTTCAAACGCAGTGTGTCCAGGCATCTCGAAATGATCGGATCGAATTTGGCTCTCTCTTGTATTTTGTTTTTCTCTTGGAAGGAACAATTTTGCGGGCTCGCGGCCTTTGGTTCCTTCCTCCTCACATAAAAAAAAAAGAAAAAATGTCACTGATGGATTTTTCATTCATTCATTCATTGCCAGACGCCATGTATCCCAAACGAGGTGGCCAAGGGCTTAGAGTTAATTGTTTTACAGGGAGGGGCACTAATCCTCCACCAACCCCACTTGACACGTAGGGAGAACATTATGCCAACAGCATCTGGTGTTCCCAGGCGGTCACCCATCCAAGTACTAACCAGACCCAACGTTGCTTAACTTCGCTGATCGGACGGGAAGCGGTGTACTCAACGTGGTATGGCCATTGGCACTGATGGATTTTGCAAGCTGAATATGAGTTATATGTAGTGAGTATAGTATTTTGTTTTCCACCCAGGCCACATGAGCCGGAATGTGACCTGTGTCCGTACAAGTGACTTCCAAGCCGTGGATGACTACCTGTGTGATCCAAGGCTGCAGCCAGAATCCAACAGGACCTGCAATGACCATCCCTGCCCAGCCTCGTATGGTTTACTTTACTGTGTTCTGATTTGTACATTGTTGAAGATTTGAATGAATGATAGTTGTACATTTTTAAAATATTGGATGAATAATAGTCATATGTAGTTGAAATTTTGGATGAATGATAGTCATACATTGTTGAAGTTTTAAATGAATGATAGTTGCACACTGGTGAAGTTTAATGAACGGATGTGGAAATGCTGCCTGTTTGACCCAAGACTGCAACCTAAATCCAACAGAACCTGTATTGACCATCATTGCCCAGCCTCATATGGATTACTTTATTGATGTTTTTTGTCATAGGTTGTTTAATATGAATAATGAGTGACTGCTGCCTGTGTGAGACAAGACTGGGACCTGAATTCAACAGCATCTGGAACAACTATCCTTGCCCATCCTCGTGCAGTTTTCTTTAATGATGTTTGTTGTACGTCGCCAAAGTCAAGGATTAGTGATGTGTCAGGCGTACATTGCTAAAGTCTAGGATCAGTGATGTGTCAGTGCTGCTTGTATGACCCAAGACTTCAAACTGTATGCAGCAAGGCCTGAAATGACCATACCATCCTAGCTTTGTCCTCTGGTGTACAGGTGTACAGCCAGGGACAAAAGTTTGTCTAATATATCACCTCATCCACTTCATATATCTGGTGGCCAGTATTCCAGAGCTGAGAGAGGCTTAGATGTTTCTCTACTCATAGATAAGTCACTTTAATATAATGTATCAAGGAGGAAAAAAACAAACATGCCTTAAATGTAAAGAAGATACAGTAGTAGGCAAGTTTTTGTCCATGACTGAACATAGTTAAAGTTCAGGTAGAATCATTGTATGAATCATTTCACTGGGTATGCTGTTGATTGTTCTTCCGTTTTTATACTTTCTCTTTTCTTGTTTCTGGATCTTACCTCACCTTATCTGTGGGTGGGAAAAAAGTGACAATGATGATGGTGGTGGTGGTGGTGGTGATCATAATGTTCATGATGATGATAATGGTGATGATGATGATGGTAAACAATAGAAAAATAGTATTGGCAACAAACACTTCCATAATAATTCCCTATGAGGTATGGAGGTCCATGGTGAGGCTACTATAGTCTGGTATGTTTGGTAGCAGTACTGTAATAGGTTAACACAAGAACACAGCACTGATCATTAAGAAGTGCATTGTACAGGATATAGGGTCTTAGTATTGTTTTATTCTGCAATCCAGCTATGACTAATAAACTGCAAATACATGATAATCTCCTTCAAGTTATAGCAAAAGAACTACTGTATAACATCATCATCATCTCAACCTCTTTTTTCTACCCAAGGATGAGGTGAGGTAGAGTCAAAGAGCAAGAAGAAAAAAGTTAGGAGAACAAATCAGCAATACAGTAATGTGAAGTGCATCTATAACATTTATTCTTTTTATGCATTAATCTCAGGTGGCAGATGGGGGAGTGGTCGCCATGCACCAGTTCATGTGGCACACCTGGTTGGCAGTTCAGACACGTGTACTGTGGTCAGACGTTTGCTGAAGGCCGACTGTCTGTGGTGGATGAGGCCGTGTGTCACAGCGAACTTGGACCACCACCACCCACTGTTCAGGAGTGCAACAGGGATGCCAACTGTGCCACCTGGCATGTTGGGGATTGGTCACCGGTGAGTGAATACCAGAAGGAGCAACAGTAAGGGAAAAAGTGAAAATCTTTGCTTAACTTAATATTCAAACCATTGATTGCATTATATAGCATTTGGTGAAAACAGTACCCAGTCATTGAATATATGTATCCTTTACAATACAATTAATCAGTAGATACCAGTACTGTATTGCATGTTGTTAATGAGAACTGTGTGGTCACAGTGCAATAAGCTGTGTGGAGTTGGAAGGCAGCACCGCAAAGTAACGTGTCATGTTGTGGAGGATGGGGTGGTGAGAGTACTGGGAGATGAGGCCTGTTCTGATGAGAAACCAGAGATGGAGAAGCCATGTGAACGCATCCCCTGCACAGGAGTTGATTGGGTCACCTCAGACTGGACTGGGGTGAGTTCATTGGAGAGTCGAGGAGCCTTTGTTGATAGGAGGGTTTATGAGAATGGAAAATGGATATACTGGTGGTGGAGAGGAGCCTTCCTGTGATGCTCTTGTTGCCCTGGGTGGACAGAAGCAGATGCAGCTCTCGCTTGGGAACAGAACCTCCTCATCCTGCCTAGCATCCCATGAGGAGGACCCAGGTCCAGCCCGGGAGGGTGCCATCTCCTGCAGGGGGGCAGCCACTCCCTACATTGGTATTTTACACTTAGGGAAATAACCTTCTGGTGGTCATTTCCCTGATTCTCACACTAGCCAGAGACATCAGGAGCAATCCTGCTCCCCAAACACAATACATATGACCTTTTTGCTTCCTACACATCGTAAGTGCAAGTCATACATGTGGATCTGTTCACTGCACTTCATGCAGACAGTGGATCCACATCACATACTGTACACTACACTAACAAATGTCAAACAACACAAAAGCATATGGGTGTGTGGTAGGTGCAACACATGCATAAACACTTCTGTCACGCCAAACACAACTTCCCTCCATCCCCCCCTCTAACAACCCTCCCACTTGTGCAACCACAGACATCACAGTTCAGTTCCTGATGCACGCACACACACATGCATGCATGCACTCCATCTTGAACACACATAAAAATGCTGCAGCTAAATGTTGACAGCCTCTGCAAAATTATGATTAGAACAATTCCCTAGGGACCACAGCACACACATAGTACTCCTACAAGAAACAAAACTGACACATATCAGCCCCCCAGATCAGAAACTACTCACACATTCACTCAGATGCCCCCATTATGTACATTCATACACCAGTCCTCTGCATGGACACAGCACATTTATTTTTCCCGAATGAAACAGCTTCAGAAATATTGTCACTTGGTGTCACATCTGGTCCCAAACAAGAAATCAACATTTTTAACATTTGTGTTCCCCTGACACTTCCCATGCTGTACCAACACAATACAACCCCCAGCTTCTTCCCCTAACACAGAAACCTAATTCTGTCATTGCTTGGGACTTTAACACTAAAACCATTACCTGGTACGAACACAATCATTGCAACGGCCAAGGCCTTGACATTGCTTCACAACTCTACAACATATATATTCTCAGTGACGTTTTGCAATATACTCTAATCCCTCTCCAGGCAAACTGCTATCCCTCCTCCCCAGACATCATATTCTTTTCAGCAACAGTTTTACTCAACACTGCCTAGTGAACGAAACCCAAACTCGCTACAAATCATCTCCCGATCATTATCGGTATAGAAACACAGTCCAAATCAGAACAATGATGCCACACATACACAAGCTACAAAAAAACAGAGTGGACAGAATTCTCTGAAGAACAGAGCAACACTTCAGCACATCAAACAATACACCAATCACTGACATTAACAGACACATTAAACTCAGTGCATCCAGGCCAGACTACAAGGCTACTCTTTGGGCAACAAAAAGAAACACTCTCCTTACTCCACAAACAATACAGTAGGTCATTGATGTCCTATGGCACCATTCTGTCTAATACCCACAACAACACCTTGCAAATCATGTAGAACAGTGCCTTACATATCATCTTGGGCTGCATCAAAACTAGAGATGTACCAGTACCAAAATTTTGACCGATACCGATACCACAAAATTAGACCGATACCGATACTATTACCGATACCAGTGAGGGAAGGTGGTGCCTGCCATCTGAGGACTGTGGCAGGGCCCTGAGCCGCTGATGTGAGGCAACCAGCCTGTCTCATACATATCCATGGTGGCAGATGTGGCTCATTACCAAAAAATGTATTCAATATGATACTAAATACTTGGATATTACCAATAATTTATTTTTCATCCCTATAAAACATCAATATTCTGTTTAACAGTAACATCCAGTGAGTGATATGCTACATACTAAATTCCTTTTATCAGTAGTATCGGCAGAAAATCAGCCAATACCGATTCCGGTACCGATGCTCTAAAAATGGGCCAATGCCACTGATACCGATACCGATACATCAACACATCTCTAACCAAAACCACGCCCACAGCTCACTTACACTCTGAAACTAAAATCCTCTCTGTCAGAGAGTACTTCGATATGAGGGGCACACAGTTCTATGCAGCAGCCTGTGTTAGTAGTAGTACACACCACCTCTGTCATTACATAACAGAGACACACAGCACAGCTTGTCACATAAAACAGTTGTTACACAAACGTTATCTCACACTCGTCAACAATATCCCATCTCCATACATACCAGCATTAGGAGTGAATTAACACCTACATACTCACTTCATACACAGAGCAATACAAAACCTTGACCACAGCACCATACTTCAAGACCCCGCCCCCTTTACATCCAACCGTCGGAGGCGTCCTAATATAGAAATGATCGAGTTCTCCTAGCCAGGCTTAGAGCAGGACATCATCCAGCCCTCCTCAGCAACCAGCTTAGATCTGGGTTGGGTGGAATCACAAATAACACGTGCCCAGCTTGTAGAATAGGCCCACGCAATATAACAGACATGATGGAGCACTGCACAACACATGCCACACTGAGATGCAGACACAACATCAACAGTGCTGGGAACCTTTGGGACAACCCTATAGTGGTGGTTGCTTTCCTGTGGTCGACAGGTTTGCTTGACCAACAGACCCGGGTTGAACAGCGCCAGCGGCAACAACTGAGGTAAGATATTAAGATGGATGACAGGAGAGGTCAAAAGAAGTGCAATGACATGAAGAATGAGGAAGATTTATAATCATGATTTGTAACTCTTGATTTATCCCAGTATCAGTCTGGGTTGGCTGTTATCCAACAAAAAATTTTCCCTAAAAGTCATGGCACATGATTTAGCCAGAGTTGTGATGCCCAGATGTTTTACACTGCTTTGTATCATAATTGAAATAACCCTGGGTGCATGTGCCATACTGCACTGTAAAGCTAAGGATGATTTGTCAATACTTGTAGTTGCATAAGCATCTTCGGTGTTGAGGACGCTAGTAGATAAGCGCAGTAAGTAAGGAGAGAAAAGTATTGAAGTAGAGTATCCAGTGAGATGTGGTGATTATCACTCAAGCCTTCACTTATCACTCAAGCCTTCAGAGTTCATGGCATTAGCTGATGGACACTTCCATTGATAGTAAGTGCAGTATGATTATGTGCATCATATTTTGGCGGAACCTATGTATTATTTTGCATATGGTCTTCAGTAGGTTATATGTTTTTGGAGTATCCCATCAGCCTCCCAGTTAATCTTATTGTTTATGTAGTCCATGATGGTTTGTGTAATATTGGATTACCCTATTGTGTAATCACAAGCTTATACTGTGCTCTACTGAAATTCAGTTAACTCATCCCCATTAGACAAGTGGGCTCCTTTAAACAACAACAACAGCAAAAAAATATGACTAACAAGAATGAAATGTGAAAAGTCATCATTATATTTGAAGGATGTATGGATATTCTTTCTAACCTGCCCTTAAGAATGTTTAAATGAAAAGTCAGAGCAATACAGAAAGCGTCATTAGTCTCACCTAATTTTTCTGTTATTACATTTTGTCTCTCTCTCATTAACCCCTTGAATATAGGTGATGTCCTTTATGTTTCGTTCTTGTTGTAACTAGACTGTCCTATTCAGCTTAGGAAAGGCAACTCTCATAGAGGAAGTTTACCAAGGCTGTATCTGGCCTCTCTTATCTGAAAATTCCTATTCAAAGCTGAATCAAATCATCCGGAGATGGCAAGAACAAAAAAAAAAAAAAAAAGACATCCCCAGTCTCAGTGGAGAGCCTATACCAACCACACTCACTTTCTCAGTCCCCCTCCTGTGTAGCAATGGGTATGGGCTCCAGCGTAGGATCTTGTTACTCAACTCTGAGCCCTTCTTGACTTGAATAAACTCATCTGCTGGTAGCCTAATGAATATTGCATTATTGTTTCCTAATCTGTGGTACTGTAGCAACAGCTGTGGTCTGACTAGGGATGCATGTAATTTTATTCTTGCTACATCCAGATGATTATACTCATCTTAGAGCCTTTAGGACATGAATATACTCATACACCCCCTTTCTACATCCCCTGTAGTGTAGCAATGGTTGTGGGTTGACCAATGAGTCACGGTCAGTGCTGTGTGTGAGTCAGAAGGGCAAGGTGGTGGATGAGGACTACTGCCCTGCCTCCCGTCGCCCTGACATCTCCCGCAACTGCTCCGAGGCCACTGAGTGCGAGTTCCGCTGGTATGCCTCTGAGTGGAGTGCAGTAAGTACTTGAAAGTGGTGATGATTTTTCTATGACTTGCCATAATTATGAGATGCTTCCACTGTTCTTATTTTTGCTAGGGAAGAAAAAGAATCCTAGACTTGGTTAGCTTTATTGGGGAGGTTGGAGCTCAACAAAGATTCCATGATAACTGTTAATGATTACTGCATTCACCAACATCACTGCCAAATGTGGCTGGAAGTGGAAGATAAATTGTGAAAAGTTTCATTCATTATCCTGTTTGCAAATAGCAGTGACCATGACCTTAATAGTTAAATTTGATGATCAGTTGTGGTGATATGATTATATTAGTTGTGGAGTAGAATGTACTACAGCATACTACTTCATTTATCACCACCTCTTTTTGCCACTGACAGGTGGAATGAGGTGGGAATCAGTAAGGAAGGAAAATGGGGAAAAATGATAATGGGAACAATAATGAACAGTGTGCCCAGTGAAATGGGCCACACACTCATTCACTCAGCATTCAAGTCCCCAGCATCGTGGTTCAGTAAATAACTTCTGTATAATATAAAATCCTTTACAGGTTATAATTACAGACAGTATCATCACATTGTATGCATTAACACTCTCAGAGGGTTATGTTTAATGTTCAGGTGAATAAAATAATCTAACACCCAGAATAAAATATAGTGCTAAAATTATCCTGATCATTAGAGAGTTAATGTGGACAGGTTATCACTCATAAGGCTGTTATGACTCACCCTCAACTCAGTAGAATATTCTAACATTTGCTGGGAAAAAATAGTAGCATTATCCTAGTCATGAGAGTGAGATAATGTTAATGCAATTAATCATTCGTTAGCCAGAGTCTGCATCAGTTTAGTTGTCAGTGTGCTGTATTGCATTAAACATCTTTCCAGAATGATGTGTAATTGTTTGTAGTGGGATATTTTTGATACTATGCTGAAAGTCTTTGTGGCTAATTGATATAAAGACAGTTGTCATTATAGTTGGGATGTTTCCCATAATATCACAATGCTTTCCACACAACTGGACCTGTGAATTGGCTGAAACTGGCAAATCATCTGGACATTAGGCTGTAGGATTGTAATAGCCATTTTTTAAAATAATGTACTGTAGCTTGTACTTAATAGCAAAAAAAATGTCAGAATAGGTAGTTTATTACGCTTGCAATACCATTACATAACTTCACCTTGCCAGTACAATACACATGCAGCCCCACCTGCCCATAATCCCTTACTCCCTCACTTAAACTCTACCACTGGTAACTGTAAAGTAATTCTACCTTGAAATGGACTATAACTACAGATAATGAAGTTAGATTGAGGGATTATAGGCAAGTGTGGAAGAGTATGACTCATGGCCAAGTGTAATTCTGATTTGGAAAGGACTATGCCTACATCTCGCCCTCTCACCTGGTATCCCCAGTGCTCAGCTGACTGTGGTGAGGGCATACAGACCCGGGAGGTTCTGTGTGGAGTGTGGGAGTCAGGTCAGGTCCGGTCTGTAGAAGAGGTCAATTGTGACAAAGACAAACGTTTCACCGAGTCACAGGCCTGTAATGGCACCAAGAATTGCCAAGGGAAATGGTTCGCTGGTCCATGGAGCAGGGTTAGTCATGTTGATTTATATGCACTTGATAGTCTTCTCTGTATCCCTTTAGCTGCTGAGAGTGTCTCACTTGTTTATAACTGTTTGTCATTAGCTAGAAGAAAAACTTGAATGAGGCTTGAGCAGTGAAAGTTTTTAGTATGCAGGTGACATGTTGATATATGATTATAATTAGTATAGTGTGATATGCTGTTGTGAGCTATGAAATACTGGTACAGCATTTATCTTGGGTATTAATTCATATTTTTTAAAATCACACATTATGTGAAAAATAGAACTTTGGTATCTGCATGTTGTGTATAATTTTTGCACTGTACAAAAACCTTCAGCAATAAGTGTGTGTCTGTGTGTGTGTGCAGTGTGACAAGGAATGTGGAGGAGGTACAAAGCACCGTAAAATCTTCTGCTATGTGGGAACCAAACTGGCCACGGCAGTGCAGTGCGACGGAAACATCATTCCCTATTCCATTGACTCCTGCAATAACCATCCATGTGGCACAGGTACAGTACCTTCATTGAGTTGTTTGTTATTTTTCCAATGTATGGCCTGGGCTTATATTTTCATCAGCATAGGAGGCTTTCTGGCACTATTTCCCTAACTTCTTTATATGATGATGTATTTCATATTTTTTCCTACTACCTCCTGGGTGCTGGAGAGGGATGCTTTCACGTGGTGGCATCAGTATGACAGCATGCCTCTGATGTGACCAGGTGGCTTTCACATCCTGGTCATACAAACATCCCTCAGTTCCTTCTTATCCCCCTTGAAGGATGGTGGACTGCAGGAGAAGGGCAACTTCAGCCCACAGTCCACTGGGTTCTCATTTGGACGGGCCTAGGGTTGCAGCAACTAATACTACTACTACTGCTACTTCCAGATTCTTTCTTTTCATTAAGAGAGCAGCCCTACCCTGAGGGGACTGATTGAGGCTATTATATCTGACCCCTCCAGATCAAAAAGTGTACCTTAAATAAAATATCTAGAAATAGCAATAAGAAAATAGAAACACAAAGTTGGTTTGAAGGGGTTAACATTTATTTTGCATCAAGAGGCAGTACACCTCTAGACTTGGTGCAGTCAAGGTAAATACAGTCCAGACTTTGGCGAACAAAAATAAATATTCTCCTTATTCCACAAACAGTGCATTAAATCAGTAATGTCCTATGCATCCCCAGCATGGGCTGCCATCTTATCTATACCCACTACAACACCTTGCAAATCATACACAATTCCCTATGCTTCACCACTGGCTGCATCAAAACCACTTCACAGCACACTTACACTTTGAATCTAAAGTCCTCCTGTCAGAGAATACCTTAACATGAGGAGCACACAATTCCTTTCAGCAGCCTGTGCAAGCACACAAAATCCCTGTCACTGCATGACAGAGACATACAGCACAACTAAGCACATAGAACAGTCACCTCATGAACATTATCAAGCCCTCTACAACAATATCCCACCTCCACACATTCCAACACTAGCAGTGAGGCAACACATACATGCTTACTTCATACACAGGGCAATACAACAACTCAGTCACAACACCATGCTACAAGCCTCCCTCCCTCCTGACATCCATGCACTGCAGGTGTCCTTAAATAGAGATGATCAAGCTCATTTAGTTAGGCGTAGAGCAGGACATTACTCCTCTTTCCTCATGTACCAGCTTAAATTTGGGTTGAGTGGAGTCACAGATACCACATGCCAAACTGTAGAATAAGCCCATACAGTATAGCATACATAATGGAGCACTGCACAGCACACGCCACACTAAAATGCAGACACATCATTGGTGTTGGGAACTTTTGGAACAACTCCATAGGGGTGGTTGCTTACCTGCAGTTGATGGGTCTGCTCATTGAGACAGACCATGGTTGAGCAACAGCAGCAGTACCTTACACTTGGGCTTTATGGTCTTGATGCTTTTCAAGTATCAATATAGATTGCACAAATAACATAGAAGAGAATATTAATGGTCTGTCTCCAGAAATAAGAGGTAAGGAATCATCACAAGAAAGCCACAGAAGTTGACAAGAATATGATGCTTAATTTTTGTAGTGCTGTGAATTGCTTAGATGGTAGTTGTATATTCACTATACCGTATGGGCATAATTCCTCTATTTCTCAATGTAGTTTGTCTTCAGTATATATATATATATATTTTGTTACCATACTACTCCACCATTTTCATATTGTGTGCTTTTATGAAAAATGCTGAATTATATGAACTTAAATACTACTGTATACTGTAGTTCATCATTTTCTCACAGATGAAATCCTGGGAGGAGACAGTGATGTCGACATGGAAAGTGATGATGAATTGGAATGTGAATATGAGGTTAGTATTTGTCTGATTTGTAACATTGCCTTATGCTGTGTAAAGTTTAGTCATTAACTTAAATCATTGGTATATCTTTCTTGTACTAGTGTATGATGTTGTGATAGCTTTCTCTCTGTTTTAAGCCATGTATGAGTAAGTACTTTATAATGCAATACAGTACTCTGTAATCAGTCCTCATTTACTGGTTGTGGGCAGGCAGAATGCAACTCTAAGTGAACACCTTACAGTGACACATGCTTCTGTTTCATGATTGAAGGGTTAAAAGCACAAAAACACATTTTTTAATTCAGTGCAATTTGGTAATGTATCACAAGCAACTTTAGGTTAAAAAAAAAAAAAAAAAAAAAAAGTTAATTCACATGCAACTTAATGAAGTTACTAAGAGAAACAGCAGATTTAATTCTTTGATGTCTTAACTAAATAAGATTGTTTGAGGTTGGTGAAGACAAAATTCTTTTTTGTACCAGTAGCAAAAAAAGAAAAGGGGGGGGGTGCCCAGGACAGTTTTTTAAAACCTATAATTGCTAAGAGCTATCTCATTTGAACAAAACCTTCTGGTGTATGCTTGAATAAAGTACTCAAGCACAGCAACCACAGCAAAAAGGTTAAGGTTTACTAACTGTACTTTGAATTACCTAGTGGTCAAAAAGCACTGGTAGAAGTGACAGGCTTGTCTTATGTACATGGGATTGCAGTGGTTTTGTTAATGGTGTAATCCCAGGAAGAACAATGGGCTGGTTATGTGCTCTGATATACTGTGTTCTGAACTGTGATAACCTCACCTCAGACACCTACAAGTCAGCTCAAAGGGGATGATATGGGTTGGCTTTCATTTTTTTTTTTTTTTTTTTTTTTTTTTTCCCCAGTGCTTGGAAGTACCTGTATTGATATTTTCCCTTTAGGCCAAGTTGCTGCCCTCAGCTGAAGCAGATAATCTGTTAGCAGCCAGGATAAAATCAATGTGTCCCAGCTGGCAGAATAGTAACTTAGTACAGTTCTGTAATGCCAGTAATAGGCAGAAGCTGAGAGTATTGACAGGTATTTAAGTACATTAGGACATAAACCCTGGGGATAGTAGACAAATGATACTACCTGCCTATTCTTCATAGTTCACACAAGTGGACTAAAAAGTGAGTGGTAGCAAGGGGCTAGAAACCCCCCTCTTTGTATTAATGGGTGTGGTGATCCCTCTGCCAGTTATTTTGCAAACAGGCTCAACCATTCCGTGTAAGAGATGTAAGCTGTATCTGGGTCCTCCCTTCTTCTCATACTCATGCCCCCCAAGGACATCCATCATCCTTACCATCATTCTTACTTATCTCATACATGTAAGTATAAATTGAGGAAGTGTACAGAAAACAAGGAAAGTACAAAAGAGGGAGAACCGTTAGCAGCTTACTCAGTGATATGGGCCAGACACACATTCACACACCCTTCAAGCCTCTGGAATCCTGGCTGTACTTTTTACCCCCAACCATCTGCATATATCTGAGATCTCCTTTGACATGTGAAAACTGGAAATTGAGTTAACCCCTTTCACAGTGATGATACCTTATTAATTCATGCTTGTCATGGTGCAGCCAGATGGTTCAGTACAGATTTGAAGAGCAACTTAGTTCAGAAGAGATTAGTGAAGACTCCAGTTAACCCTTCCAGGTCAGAGAGTCATCCTTGAGCAGATCCCCCTGGGGAGGGAGGGAAAAGAGCACTTCCACAGTATCCTTGCATGTCGAAAGAGGCGGCTGAAACGGGCCTTTTTGTTTCCAGTCGTTCTTTCCTTACTGTCCTCTTCTGCTCTTCTGTCCTACCTCTCCTCTTGATATGTCTGTTTTTTCAAGCATTTATTTTCCCTTTACTCCCAGAGTACCATACTGCCATATTGTGGCTTGGTGCTAATTTTTCATTATTCTCACCTTCCTTTCCTGAGCAGAATTAAATTTACTTAAGATAGCAAGAAGAGATTATAAAAAGACATTGCTGTGTTGAAGGAGATTATCTTGTGGAAATGGTGGTGACGTTCTTTGTGTCACCCAGGACGATGACGGTGAGGATGCCACAACCCCAGAGGAGGAGGAGGAGGAGGAGGAGGAAGAGATGGTGGAGACAACAACCAAGGCAGAGGAAGAAGAGGTGGAGGGAAAGGAGGTGATGTCTACAGCTGTGAGTTTGAATGCTTAATTGTATGTGCCATTTGAATGTGAGTTTGAATATAGCTATAACTTGGAAGTGTTGAGTACCATATTGATATGAGTATGAATGTAACTGTACTGTAGGTCTAAAGTGCTGAGTATGAATGTGAGTTTGAAAGTAGCTATAAAGTCATTTTAAAAAACTAAGTTTGAATGTAGCTCTTCAGTACTATACAGTAGTTCTAAGATGCTGTTTGAATGTACCTTTAGTACTAATGTGCTGAGTTTGAATGTAGCTGTAGTTCCAAAGTGGTAAGCTTGAACATAGCTATACTTGTAGTTCTAAAGTGCTGTAGGATTATTAAATGGGCCTTAAATGTGATTGCTTCAGTCTTTGTGGTAGTGTTTTGTTTGTGAATGGCTCACAGAAACACGGAAGACACGTTTTTTTATGTCTTTCGTGTTTCTGTGAGTCATTCAAATCAGCCTGTTACTGTTAGCATTTTGTTTTTGAATGTGACTGTCATTAGCTTTAGTGTTTCCATGTCTGTCTGTGAATTTGTGTTTTTCTCTTTTTTCCAGCTTTTTTCATGGCTTTTTACTCAATGATTTATGTAAGCTGTGTTGTGTTTGGTTATTATTATTGTCTTGAGTGATATTTCTCTTAAAGTAGTTGAAATAATAGTCATAATAAGTCCTATAATGTTGCATTTTTGTTGCATGATTAATTAGTAAGAGATTATAATATTGTGTTGGTCTCTAGTACAGTACTCAGTGTATCACTAAGCTGTTGACTGTTGTAATTCTTTTTGTTTAACATCTGCTGACTGCTTGAAATAAAACATGTTGCACCTGGAAATTTGGTGTACAGTTTCTTTAAACATAAAAAAAAATTTTTAGGATGAAACAAGTGAGGACTCTTCGTCACCTGAAGAACGTGAAAAGAGGTCATCTGAGAGTAAATTTACAAAAAACTATAGAACTGAAACTCATAGAAAGCGGTCACTCCAAGAGGTAAATGTACACTGTGTTAAACATTTGCTGGAGAAATCTTGAGCTCTTACACATGGGGTTATGTTCTTGTCTGCTTAGTATGGTCTCACACACCTCATCCACAACATGTTACTTCTATTTATGGTGCATTAATATTTTTTTGGATGTTATTTACATAAACTGTGTTTGTTTTAGAAAATCATCAGAGAAGTCGTATGTAGTCTGAAAAAGCCCAGGTTTGATCCATGGCTAGGGCAGGAAGCAGTTTTATTATTTTCTTATTTTTTAAAAATCATAAACACACCCCAGCTCATACCATTAGACTCTTTATCATTGCTGAATGAGAACTTTAGTATGGCTTTTTTTGTTTTCTGGAATGATATGACAAATAGACCAGCTAATGGGCCTTAGGGAACAGGTTATCTAGTTTATCCTCAGAGTCAAGAAAAAATAATAATATAAGCAAGACATCAATATCATAGAAGAGAATATAAAGATGCAATATGCAAAAAATACATTGTTAAGGAAGAGGTGTCAGAGAGCTTCGTAACTCCACAAGAATATATTGTTGCCCCTGCTGCCTGGCTCCTACATCAACCCCAGTGTGGCCCAGCAGTCACACCCAAGCACTTCACACTGACTCAACTGCCTGGATATGTTATGCTTGCTTTGCACATTGTATTTTTGGAGACTCATTCTGCCGGCTTGCATGTGATACAAGTGAACCCATAAAGAAATAAAAGTATTGTACAGTATTTGATGAAGAGTACTGTTCTTTTCTGTATTTAAGTTGGCTTTTGCAGGTCTTCTCTATATTTAAGTCAATTGTTACATTACTTGATATAAGCATTATTTCATGGAATCATATAACATTCAGTTATCTAAAAAAAATTTCATGATGAATTACTTCAGTGAGGAACAATCTTTATTTCAGCAATCTTTCAGTTCAGCTTTGCATTTGTATACAGTATACACTGGTTTTGAGGCTTCTTTGGTGCAAGAAGCCATTCTGCTGTGTAAATACTATCCATTCCTGGTCAAGGGACAATACCAGGAGTTGATTAATGCATTTTTAATCTCTTCAATATGATGGTGGATATTTGCCATTTCCCTCTGATTTTATTGAGCATAAGAGAGACCTTAAACTGAAATGGTGTAATACTGTATAACCTTTATTAACCTTTACAGTACAGAGGTCTCCATTAAGCTGAATCAGATCATCCAAAGATAACATGAATAAATACAAACAAGACATCACTTTAGTGAAGAGATTAATTGTTATAATTCATATAGAGTGATGAGCTTGGGGTATACTACTGCAAAAATTCTCCCTTAATTAAGCTTCCATGACTAGCATCAAATCCATAATATTAAGTACTCTACAGGTACTGTGTTAATATTATATACTGTATAGTTGCTGTGTTTTTGAATACCACACTTTCTTCACAGCTGTACAGTATGAAATTATGTTACTTAATGCATGGTAGTATTTATTAAAGGGTATCAGTCTTCATAATTTCAAGTATTGTAGATATTTTTAGTTCATAGTTCGGATAGGATATATAGTTTGTTGAATACTGAAACAGTAACTATCCTGAATGAATACGGTAGTATGTATTTTAAAAACTGTGTTTGCTATTATTCAGCATTCCATTTAATCATAAAAGCACCAGATATCTCACTCTAAACTTCATCATATTAAAACATGTGATATTACATCCCTGTATATCAGCTGCAGGCAGGATGGCTGGGCAGGAGAAACTGTGCATGTGGCTCTGGTTGACACATGACCAGTAATTTTGAACTGAATCAGTTCATGTAATTGCCATATGACAGTAATTGCCATATGACAGTTTTCAAGCATCTAAATACACTAAAGCTTATAGGAAACCAATAATACATTAAACTTGTTCTCAGAATTCAGTACTGTTTATTGTACTTCAGTTACCCATCTTATCCACTTGTGACAAGAATTACCGGTAGTACAGTACAGGTAATTGTGGAGACAAGAAATTAAGAGGTCCAGCAACTAAATGACAACCCCTTCCAGGTGACGCTAAGTGATGAGGCATCTGGGGAAGGGTCTGGCTGGGGTGCGTCAGGCAGCTGGGGGTCGGGGCTGTCTAGTCTCTTGGGTTCAGGCTTCAGCTCAGGCGATGATGTGGAGAAAGAGACACCACTGAAGAAAGGTTGGTGGCCTAGTTGCACTTGTGGTTTGCATGGTGCACAGTAAGTGCAGTAATGGGAATTGAGAGAATAGATTACTCAGCAATACAGAACAGTTTCAGGTACACTTGTATTAGTGATAAAGATTTGGTGGAGGTGATGATGGGAAAAACATTCACCAATGGAGAAAGGTGAATGATCTCGCTTTATTTGTGGTTGGGTTGTTGTTCAGTAAGTAGTGAGAACTAAGATAAGAAAATTGTGATTTAAAAGAAATGTTGAGTACAGTGCTGCCATGTATATTGCAGCGTGTAAGGAACTTTGATTTATTCATAACTGAAAATTTTTTGGAGAGTTTATCTAAAATTATTAAATGAATGCTGTTTCTCAGTTCTTGAGACAGAAAAAAATCATTGGTTAATTTTAAAAGTTATGGAGTTCAGAGTAAGTTCATGTGCTTCTTATTTATGTATAACTAATAATGGATAACAAGGACAATAATTAAAGGCTTAGAAGGGACATAAGACAGTGAGAGCCTGAGAATGAGTGCATGTAGAATTATTATGCTGCAGTGCAGTACAGTATATGTACAATTACTCTACAGAACAATGTTGTACAATATATCATCATCTGCATTCTTTTAACAAGCTGTAGTTGTAGTGCTCAACTCTTAGGTTGTTATTATCGTGCCCTGGCAACCTGCCATTCAAAAGTGCATCTGATTTCATATATAATATGAGACGCATGTGATTCGTGTATAATATGTTCGTGTATAATAATATTCAGGTATAATATATTGGTGCATGACAATATGAATCATGTATAATATGATACAAAATCAGACACACTTTTGAATGGTAGGTTGCCAGGTTACGATAATGACAACCTCAGAGTTGTGCGCCATAACTGTAGTCTTACTTACAGAGCTAGGAAGATGCTGCTGCTGATGATGTTAATTATGATTAACAGTCTCATGCATATAATTATTATTAGTGAGCTAATTCCTTTCAGCCTCTAAGAAGGACAAGAAGAAGAAGAAGTGCAAGAAGAAGCCCTCACCTGAGGAGAAGGGTTGTAGTGAGACAGAGTTTGGGTGTTGCCAAGACAATGAAACACCAGCCAAAGGACCCTTCCAGAAAGGTCAGATTTTACACACCAGTTTTTTTCTTTCTTTTCTGTTGTTTCTGTATGTATGTCTTTGTATATTTTTCCTTTTCTTCCCTTCTGTCTCTCTTTCTAACTTTCTTTATTTTCTTGTCTTTTATGTCGTTTTCATTCTTTATGTATACTGTATATTTACACTATACAGTAGAAGTCCTATTTTTCGGCATCTATGGGACCAGGCAAGTGCCGAAATATCAAAATTGCCAAATTATCAAAAACCCTACCCACTCAGTACCTTATATGTTTCGGTGAACATTATCATCACTACTCATATCATTACAAATGTGTTTGGAGAGAGTACTGTATACTGTTTGATACTGTACAATACTGTAATGAATACAGTACTATACATGAATATGAAAAATAAAGAAATTAGTGAACATACTGTATATAAATATAATGATACAGTAGGCCTACAAGTTCACATGCACTTACCGTACCTAAACTTATAGTAGGTTCCTTATTTACATATGTACAATAGAAGGGGTTGATTGGAGTCTGCTACTGCTGGAAGAAGTCCCCAGCAGTAGAGAGGAAGAAAAAAATTGGAAAATCTACCGAACGATCAGAGATTTTCGTAAATGGGACTATTTCTCAAAACTGCCGAAATGTCAGATTTGCCGGGGAATTGGATGCCGAAGAATTGGACTTTTACTGTATATATCTTTATTTTTTGGCTGGATCTGAAGTGGTGTTAATCCCTTCATCACAATGATGTGATGTAATTGTGTCATTTATTCTTATCACCACCAGATTCATTTAGGCAGAGTGGTACAGAGTCTTCAGGGTGGTGGGGCCAGATACAGCCTTCATCAGCCCCTTCATTATGAGATGATTCCCCTAAAGTACATTAAATCACAATAGCCAGAGTGAAATATGAAAGTTGTCAACATTGAAAAGGGTTTAACAACTTCACCTCAAGGATGTCATTAATGGGTTGTCATTAATATGTATTCTTGCTGCTAGATCATTTTATTCAGCTTTTGAGAGAGTGCTGTTAAAGAAGCAGTTAATGAAGGCAGCATCTAACCTCCTAAATTGTGTGGAGATAGTATGACTTAAGAAAGAAGTATTGTCATTTAATCAGTGTTAAAGGGTTGAAAACGGATTGGAAATTTATAAAACTGCTTGCCTTGGGTCATTTAATCAGACTGAAAGGGTTGAAAAGGGATTGAAAATTTATAAAACTTCTTGCCTTGAATGAATTACAGTAAGTTCTCATTGTATGCTGCATTTTTCCCTTTTCCTTTCTTTTTCTTCATTTTTTAGTTCACAGTAAATTACAAAATGATTGCCTAATAAGGTGTTAACTATGAAGTTTATAAGTTTCTGTCAGTTTACAGTATTTGTTGTATGAAAAAAGTTTTGATGTTGTGGAACACATCCCTGAGATATATGTAGTGATGACTTACTGCATTGAGAGTGGTTGTTCTTGATCAACCCCAGTCTGTCTGGCTGAGCATACACATCCTCCGTAGGCAAGCAGCCGCCCCTACAGGGCCATCCAGTGCAGTGAACTTACATTCCCATGCAGTTGACAGCGCTTTACTGTTACGAGGCATGGGAAAAGTGTGAAGGCTTGGTTCTTGGATGGATGCCACATTTGTGTTGCTTCTCCCAGTTAACAGGGGCACCATAACAGGCTCCACATTACTCATTTATCTGGTTATATGCATGCTGCCCAGTGCTGTAAAATTTTCCCTAGGTTACAGGCAACCATTAGGCTTGTTACACTTTGTACAACCACCTGAAGTGGAAAGAAGAGTAATACCTGTACAAAAGTGGCATGAAGGAAAGGGAGAAATAACAAGAGAGGAGGGCAAGCACAGGTAAAATGATAAAGGTGAAAGTAGAAGTAGGCAACACTGCATCAGGTGAATGGATGATGGTCACCATCACCCACTACCTATTGAGAATGGTTATTTGTCGATGGTTGGTGGGCAGATGTCTCATATATATACTGTACTGTATATATATATATACTGTGTATATATATATTATTTACCTTGTCATATCATGGAAATAATTATTGTTTGGATGCAACATCAAGTACATAGAGTCAGAATTCAAGCTGAGACTTGCATATTGTCACAAATGTTATCACGCTGCTAAGATTTATTTTCTCAATAGTTTCCTGCAACTGTTGGGAAGTAATTAGCTGATTTTGACTTTAGATTTAGCTTTTAGTCCATAGAAATCATCATCTTTATTAACCCTTATATGGGGATTCCGTAGGTGGAAGCATGGTGTCATGTTTATGTACGTATATATGTATGAATGGTACTGTAACTTGGGGGGAAATTGACAAATCAGCTATATAGACAGCAGTTGAACTTTAATGAGCAATTTTTCAGTAACTAACAATAAATTTAATTCCCAGAATGTGGGCAATATCCTTTTTAGTTTATTTTTGCTTCAACCCAATTTTTCTAGTCAACTTTGAACAACCTGTTGTAATGAAGAGATTTGCTTCCTATAATCAGGAGATGGAAGGAATAAAATGAAAAAGATATCCTCTTGCTCAGTTGGTAAATAGTGAGAAAGAATGTAAAAAATGCCAGCTTGTAAAATGAAAGATGTCCCCTGGCATAGTGGGTAAATAATGAGAAAGGATGTAAAATATGCAAACTTATAATATAGGAAAGATGTTCTCTGCCTCAGTGGGCAAGCATTGAGAAAGAATGTACAAAATGTCAGCTGGTAATGAGTACTATATCTATATGCCATTTCTTTAACAGGATGCCCCAGAATCGAGACTTGTGAAGATACTCCCCATGGTTGCTGCCCAGACAAGGTGACCCCAGCCACTGGTCCTGATTGGAAGGGATGCCCGGGTGAAGGTTTGTGTGAGAACTCTCTGTTTGGCTGCTGTGAGGATGGTGTGACCGAGGCAACAGGACCTGATGGCGAGGGATGTGAGGATCTCATGCCATTTGATTGCAAGACAACTAAGTAAGTTAATCATTTACATTAATAAGATAAACAGATGTGATGCTTGTTGCATGACATTTAACTACAAATATAGTTTGTGACAATTTTTGTCTGTAAGGCTCGTGAGAATGATAATGGAAGAACAAGTATATGTCGTCATTCTGTAAATACTGTAGTGATAAAAGAAGTGCAGTGTGAGATTGGAATATCAGTTATAGTGTGGATAAGTGACATATTTGAATGTTGGTGCTTGCATGGGTCAGCCTCGTTCACATGATGGTTTCTTTACAAACAGCATAGTTTCCTGCAGTATACCAGTTAGGTCATCTGATCATGAGGTCCCTTCTTAACTCATGGCATCCAGGTGTCATGTATAGATGACCACCTGGTGACGTCTGGGTAGCATGTATACACAATCTAGTGTTTCGCGGCATTGTTTGAATATTTTGTGGGTAATTATCACCACAGGCAAACACTGGCAACCTTCCTACATGCATCTGAGTCACACTCCAGCAACCTGCCTACCTCATGGACAGACCTAGCAAAAAGTTTTCCCTGTGTCCAATGAGATGTCAGCCAGCCTGCCTCAAGGTCGTTGCCATAGTGACCACATTCCCCTGCCCACACCACTGCACACTCACACCACAGTTCTTAAAACCTACACGGAAATAGTGTTTGTGGTTGATTTTTTTTTTTTTTTTTTTTTTTTTTTTTTTTTGTGGAGGGCTAGTATAAGCCTTACTGGTGCCACGCATACAGACTCAGCTTCAAAAAACACGAAAAGTTACCCCACTTCCAAAGGTTGTCTCTCTGACTGCGCACTACCAGGACAATCTGAGGCCATCAGCTTGAAGTCGAAGGATTGTTGAATATTATGACACTTAGTTTTTTTATTTTTGGCTAAGTATTAGCTGAGATATTATGGTTAGAAAAAACAGTGATTTTCCAGAAATCCCCGGTTGGAGTAAGGGTCAGCAAAAATAAACGTCGGACACCATGGGTTAAAACTTTATCCTATGCCTTCCTAGGTGTAACCATAAGATTTTATAATTTAGCATTCAGGATCGCACTCACAGATTCATTCATTACATAGCATACTGTGTCACTCTTTAGGTTTGGTTGCTGTCCTGATGGTGTGTCAGCTGCAACTGGAGAGAACAATGCAGGCTGTGAGGATGTGGAGTGTGAGGGTAGTGGACCTTGTGACACCTGTAAAGACTCGCTGCATGGATGCTGTCCTGATGGCTTTACTCCTGCCAAGGGAGAAAACTTCGAGGGCTGCCCAGATGACTTAGGTGAGTCAAAGTGAACCAGATGATGGGGACTGAAAAGGTGAGTGCTGTGGAATTAAACAAGTTAGATAGAAGTGAATTAACTTGCTAAATATTAGGGGATAGGACGTTAGGTGAAATTGGAGCATATAACTGTAGCTGAATAAATAACATTGAAGTATGTGAGTGGGAATGCAGTGCATATGCATAGGTAGATGTGGATATCCAGTACTTACATGAAAGAGGTAGATAAATTTGATTTGGAGATGGGATTACATGTTAAAGGAGTGTAATGACTGGAATAATTGAATAGTGTAAAGTAAATATAACACTGGTATGTATATTTAGTCTCCATATTATTGCTCTGTGATATGGGATATGCCTTCTAAATGCCTCTTGGTTTGGTAGTTAGAGACTGGGAGTGACAACCATGCCACATGCATAAGTTTGATCCTTTAGAGTTGACTAGCGATTTTCATCTACAATGCTTTCAAGGAGAGTAGGCTGTTCACCCCGTCAACACAGTGACTCATGATTATGTTTGCTTGTACCTAATATTGCAGCTGAAAATTTGTTTTACCACCCAAGAATAGCATCATCGTTGTCAAAACTTACTGATCTTCCATACATGATAATAAGGAGTGAGAAAGTTGCAAATGTACATGGACACAAATCATTTACAGGTTATGCTTACTCAGGGAGAAATCAATTTCATGGCACCAAATTACATGAAATTTAATGAATTTCTGAGTGATGGTTCTGAAGATTTTATGAACATCAGAGTTTTTCAAATATTAAATGATGAAGTGGGAAAACTTACCTGGATTTTGGCATGGCAGTCAGAAAGAGGATTGAGAATTTTGCTTTTGTGAGGGACTTGATAGCATCCATGATCAGATGCACATTTTTCACAAAAGCTTAACTACCTGACACCTATATGGCAGGTTGTCATGTGTCTTAAGACTTAATTACTGGTATTGAAAGTAAGAAAACTCCCATTAATAGTGTCATATCCAGGTCTTTCAGCATGTTAGTAATGTATTACTAGAATATTCAAATACTTCATGTTTGACCAAATTTACCTAATGCAGCTTGTTTTACACCACACTTAACCCCCTGCAGGTGTTCCATTTATGTTTGCACTTCTTTTTATGTCTTTGAGCTCTAATGACGGACAGTTCAAACTTTTATTGTTTATAATTACTTTTACCAGTTCCCGTACTCTATACTAAAACGGCACCATAAAATCATGACGAGGTAAGATATGCCGTACATACTGCAGTTTATAATACATCTCTCCATTTTGGATAACAAATTTATCCATCCCTCTGTTCATCATTTAATCATGTGTTGCCCCATGAGGAGCATAGGAGCCCAGGGCTAGGCAAGTTGGTCCTGACATTTAAGATGAGAGCAACCAGCCTCACTCATCCCTGAGTGGCATTATGTGAGCAATAAACCCAACCACCCCTTGGATATAAAAATGCGCAGGATTTCTGGGTTACAGGAAACCATTTGGCTTGTCATTCAGTGTAGAGACCATAAGTCAGCACAACATTGGATGATGGGCACCCCCACCAACCACAGTGACGTATTTATTTCCATTCTCTTCTCATCTTTTCTATTCCCATGACTATTACCTCACTAGATTATTTTTTCTCAAACAATTAAGCATTTCTCCTCATCCCCAGAGACCACCACACCATCCATCATCCAGCTCCTGACCACCACAACCCCCTCTACCACCGAGCTGCCACCAGAATGCACTTATTCCTCATATGGCTGCTGCCCCGATGGCTACACTGCCGCTCATGGGCCCAACAAGGAAGGATGCTGCCTTGCCTCTATGTTTGGCTGCTGTCCGGACCACATCACTGAAGCCCAGGGTCCCAACTTGCAAGGTAGTTTAGAGTATCTGCTTTTGATTTAAATTTAACTGAAGTAAAGTTGGAGGTTGAATAACATATAGGTAATATCCTTTGAACCAGGAGAATATATTAACTAGGATATTAATCAGATCTAAGTGGTAGGTGGGGGTACCCATCATCCACCCTCTTAATGTAATGGTACTCTGTTTCAGGGTAGCTCTACATTGAGCGGCAAGCCAGATGATTTCCTGTAAACCAGGAAATCATTTACAACACTGGGTGGTAACCTTATAACCAACCAACACATGTTCCCTACATGACAGCAAGTGGGTTGGCGGAGGATTAGTGCCCCTCCCCAGAAAACATCTAACTAAAAATACAAACAAGAAGCCTCAGACCAGGACTGAGTAACAGGTGATGACTAAGAACTGAACAAAGGACATAGTACGGATTGCGACATGGAATGTAAGGGGTGCAAATGATGAGGCAAAAGAGAGAGAGATTGTCCAGGTGCTTGAGGGTGCAAAAGTGGACATATATGGAATAACTGAGACTAACTGGAGAGGTGAGAGTGAGGGAGTGGGAATATGGATGGGGTAAATGTGCGGGAGTAGGTGAGAATGAGAGGGCAGTAGAAGGCATATGTATTGTTGTTTGCAAGAGATGGAAGGAGAGTGTAAGAGAGTATAGATCAGGTAGCTCAGGGATTGTATGGGTAAGATTGAAAGTAGGACTACACATGTGGGTGATTATGTGTGTGATGTGCCAACTCAAGGGTGAAAAAATTGTTCTCGGCACATGTGGAAGCATGCATGAAAAAGTTTGAAAAGAATAAGAAAATGTTTCTGATTGGAGATATGAATGGAAAAGTAAGGAATGTGAAGGTGGATGGAGTAGTTGGTGAGTGGTGTGTGCCTGACGAAGTGGATGAGAATGGCAGTGTTCTAGTGGACATTGTGCAGGGAGGAGGTTGGTGATTGCCAATACCCTCTTTAGACACAAAATGATCCACAGGTACATGTAGCAAGTGATGAGAAGGGTGAGTGGTGAAATGAGTGAATGGAAGGAAGTGATTGATTATGTGTGTGTGTGTGGATGACAGAATGAGAAGGTGTGTAATGGATTCAAGAGCATTCAGAGGTTGGGGGAGTGGATTTTCTGACCATCATGTGGTGATGGTGAAAATCAAGGTTCAAATGCAATGGAGGAATAGAAGGAGGGAAGGACAGGAGAAAGTAGTCTATAAGGAGGATAGAAAGGTTGCAAGAGAATGGAAAAAGGCAGAATATAAGAGAGAAGTGGAGGAGCAATTGTGTAAATATGATTTGGAGCAGATGGGAGAGGTGGATGGTGTGTGCAAGATATTCACAGAAGAAATCTGTGGAGCATGTGACGTGGTGTGTGGGTTGAAGAGAAGATGAAAGAGAGTTCAAGGAACAGCATGGTGGAATGAAGAGGTGAATCAAACTGTGGTACAGAAGAAGATTCATATAGGGAGTGGATGGGATGCAGGGGCTTGGAGGAAGTTTATAGGCAGAAGAGAGAGTTATGTGTAGAGAGGAAGAGAGAGATGAAAAGATTAGTAAGAGAGAGTAAGATGAGGAATTTGGAAGGAATTTGAGTGTAAAGTGTAGATAACGTAAGAAAATGTTCTGGAAAGAGGTAAAGAGAGTTAGACATGGTTATATAGAAGTTAGTCAGGGAGTGAAAGATAAAAATGGTAGATTGCCAGTGGAGAAGGGAGAAAAAGTGAGCAGATGGAGAGAACACTTTCAGGAACTGTTAAACATAGAGAATGGAAGTGATGCATGTATAAGTGGCTGGGGAATGGCTGGGAGAAGGAGGGAGGTGAGAAGAGAGGAAGAAATCAGTAAGATGAAACCAGAGGAAACAATGAAGAAAGTCAAAATGGTGAAAAGCCCCAGGAATTGATGGAGTAAGTGGTGAAATGCTGAAGCATGGGGGAGCAATAACAGTGGAATGGGTATGGAAGATGTGCAGATTAGCCTGGGAGGAAGGTAAGAGTCCCAGAGGATTGGAAGTCAGGTATAATTATTTCCCTGTACAAAGGAAGAGGGGTAAAAGAAGTGTGTGATAATCTTAGGGGCATTTTTCTTCTTAGTGTAAGAGGAAAATTATATGGTAGGATACTTATTGACAAAGTTAGGGAAAGAACAGAGGAATTAGTTGGAGAAGAACGGGTAGGTTTTAGGAAGGGAAGAGGTTGTGTAGGTCAGACATTCATTCTTAAGTCTTGAGTGGAGAAGTTTCTAGAGAAGGGAAAGAAGTTGTATGTGGCCTTCATGGATTTGGGGAAAGCATGTGACAGGGTGGATAGACATGGAATGTGGTAAATATTAAGAATATATGGAATAAATGGGAAGTTGCTGAATGCCATGAAGATTACGTATGAGGGAGCTAAGGCTGCAATGCGTGTGGATAGTGAAATGAGTGAATTTTTCTGTTTGAATGTTGGATTGAAACAGGGATGTCATGTCATCATGGCTGTTCAGTCTGTATGTGGATGGGGTTATAAAAGAGATACAGAATAGAGCAGTAGATATTGGAGCAGCTTTAATGAGCGAGGGCAATGTTTGGAAACTCCCTGTACAGTTGCTTGCAGATGATACTGTCTTGTTAAGTGAAGACGAAGGGCAACTGTAAGGTCTGGTGAATGTTTTGAAGAGTGTGTAAGAAATGGAATCTAAAGGTGAATGTAGGGAAGAGTAAAGTTATGGTCTTTGAGAGGAATGAAGTCACTGGATGTACAATGAGGTTGGGTGGTGAGAAAATGGAAAATGTGAATGCATTTAAGTACTTGGGTAGTGTGATGAGTAAGGATGGAAGTTTAGAGGGTGAAGTGCTTGAAAGGATACAAGGAAGAAAGGTTGCTGGTTCTTTGAAAGCAGTGATAAGGAACAGGGAAGTGAGCATGGAAGGAAAAAAGTAACTGCATGACAATATTGTGATACCAGTTCTAACGTATGGAAGTGAAGCTTGGACCTTGTTGGAAGGACACAAGTCATGAGTGAGAGCAGTGGAAATGAGTTATTTAAGAGGAGCATTTGGATTTACATGGAGGGAGAGACTGACGAATAAGGAAGTGAAGGAGCATCGTGGTGTGAATGTGGATGTGACAGAAAGCGTTAGGAGAGATACACTGAGGTTTTTTGGCCACGTGGAGAGGATGGAGATCGAGAGACTATCGAGGAGAGTGTATGTAAGTGAGGTGGAGGTGGGGGGGAGGGAGAGGGAAGCCAAGAATGAGATGGAGGGATGAAATGGAGAAGTATATGAGAGAGAGGGATGTGAGCTGGGAGCAGGGCAGTGAAATGGCGGGGAACCAGGCGACATGGAGGCGATTTGTTTGTGGCCACCCCTTACGGGATTAAGGCATCTGGCAATAGATAGATAGATGGATTAATCAGATGTGTTATTTAGAATGCTATAATTGTTTTTGAAGTTTTTTTATCTTTTTAAGTGTCTCAGTAACTAACCTATAAAATTTATGTATCTGCAAAAATAGGAATCGTCCAGGAAATTTGTGGTATATCACTTGACCAACTTGTGACAGCATGAAACTCTGACACCCAGACTCCAGTGGTTGGTTGATTTACACATTGCCTTCAAGGACCTCTTATGTAGGAAGGCAGAACTGGATACAGTGGAGGCTTGATTTAGGAAAGAGTTATTTGGAGAATTTTTTGCTTTGGCCACCTTCGTAAAATGGCGGGTTATGGCATCGTACAATAAATAGGTAGAAGGCAAAAGTATAGATTTCTAGTGTATGGGTATATTGTATGCAGGATTTGTTAAGGATGAATGTCTTCTGCCAGGTTGTGGGTGTCAGTTCAGTGCTTATGGATGCTGCCCAGACAACCAGACAGTGGCACGAGGACCTAATAATGCTGGGTGTGGCTGTCAGTACACTGAGTTTGGTTGCTGCCCTGACAACCACACACCCGCTGCTGGTGAGAACTATGGTGGGTGTACCTGCAACACATATGCTCATGGATGTTGTCCTGATGGCATCACTGTGGCAGGAGGACCCAACAGAGAAGGTATGCTATTACTGTATTTATAAGGGTAAGAGTTTGTGGTATAACATGAGACCTGATAGTGAAGTATTTATAAGAGCAGGAATTTGTGTGGTTCATCATGTGACAATAAACCATTAATGAAAGAGGAGTTTGTGGTTTAGAAGGTATCTTGTGTGATTGTTTATGAGAATAGAAGTAGTGGTTTAGCATGAAGTATGACTAAGTCATATATGAGATTAAGAGTTTGTGGTTTATAAGTAATAAGATTGTGTATGAGAATTTTGTTGGGTTTAGCATGAGATTTGACAGTAAGATATCTTAAGTTCATATGTCAGTACTGTATTGCACCCTATTTGTACAGTGTTGTTACATTTTTGATTGACCGTCAAACCATTCATAGAATGATTTCAGAAATTATGATTTTTGTGGAAATATATATTTTTAATGGCCCCATAAGCAACTAATCTTATTATATCTGTAGACTAGTATTGATTAAAGAATAATAAGACAGTAAACCATTGCTAATGTGTGTGTGTAATGTATCAGGTTGTGGATGTGCATATGAGCCATTTGGTTGCTGCGAGGATGAGAGGACACCAGCACTGGGTCCCAGTGGAGAGGGTTGTGGGTGTGAGGCATCTCAGTTCGACTGCTGCCCTGATGGTGTTACTCCTGCTAATGGAGAGCTGTTTGAGGGTTGTGAAGACGACTCACCCACTGTTGTTCCAGGAGGTAGTGCATGCTTAACCATTTCATTACCATACCGTGATATAGTTTTTTTTTTTTTTTTTTTTTTTTTTTTTTTTTTTTTTTTTTAAAGGTGATTAGGAGAGTCCCCTTGTCCAAGAGGTTATAAAGGCAATATCCAAACCCTCCAGTTTGAAAAATTTCTTATAAGCTGAATTAAATGGTCTGGTGATACCAAAAATATATGCCATCATCTGAAGGGTTATGATGTTGTAATTAACCTCCTCAGTCCTACTATGTATTATTCCACTTAATTCATACTACCTCTTGACAATTTTATTAATCATAGGAAAGAATTATTAAGCTGAAGTTAGGTATAGCCATCACCATTACTTTCACTCTGGAGCAATCTTCCAAACTCTATAAAATTGTTGGGTAGGATCAGGAACAAAATATAAAACATGTCATTGTACTGAATTTTTGCTCACTGGTGAGCCTTGGCCAGCTCCAGTATGGTAACTTATTAGCTGGAAGAGTAGTATAATTTTGATTGATTTTGATACTGGTCAGCTGATAATGAATACAGGTGTGTAGTTATTCATCCATCCATCCATCTATCATCCAATCCTACATTCCCCATGAGGAGTGTAGGAGCCCAGGGCTAGGCAGTGTTAAATATACTGTATGGCAATCATGACAGTAGTGTGGTGATGATTGTGATAGTGTTTAACGATGTTGGTAGTGAATGTTGATGATTTGTTAGTACCAATGAAAAGGTTTGAATAGTGACAGTTATAATTTTAATGGTGATAATGCCATCTTAAATGTCAAGACCAACTTTCCTAGCCCTGGGCTCGTATGCTTCTCATGGGGTGGCATAGGATTGGATGATGGATGGATGGATGGACAATACCATTGATAATGGTTACGATAAAAAAATGATCATAGTGATAAATAACAATGAAGAAGAGTGAACATAATGATTCCAAACATTGTTTGTTCCCCTGGAGATCAATTATACTTCTAGTGATGATAATGACAAACCCTTGAGGTCAGTTATAATTTTAATGACTATAATACTGTTAACAAACAATGATGACAGTGATGATGATAGTGATGACAAAGAATGAGCACAGTGATTTTGAACATTGCCATCTGTGCCCCTCTTCCACCCCTAGAGGTGTGTGGCCATGAGAAGGACCGTGGCTCATGCACCAACTTCACGGTGATGTGGTTCTTCGACATGGAGTACGGTGGCTGCACACGCTTTTGGTATGGTGGCTGTGGTGGAAACCTTAACAGATTCCCAAACGAGGACCTGTGCAAAGCTGCCTGTGTTGAACCAGAGGGAATGGGTTGGTCACAAGTATTTTTATTATGTACTTGTTTATTTATTTATTAATTTGTATGGTTAGTTGTTTATATATAATTTTTCACTGAATTTACATGGAGAGATGGACAGATAAGGAGTTTCAGTAGTCAGTTTTTTTTTTTTTTTTATCTGTAATTTATTATTGCAATCATGCTGAGGGACAGACAGACAAATGAGTGATAGAGTTTCAGTAGTCATTTTTTATTAATCTGTAATTTTTTATTGAAATAATGTTGAGAAACTGACAGACAAATGAGGAAGTTTGATGGGTCAGTACAAAGTTTTTTTTTTTTCCAATAAGATTTTTTCTTTATTGTAGTTATGGAGAGAGAGAGAGAGGTGTGGGGGAAGTTCAGAGGCATTTGTTCTGGAATGTACTGTAATGTATTATGAGGAGTACCCTGAAATGGTTTGGCCATGTGGAGTGAATGGGAAGTGAGAGATTGACTAGGAGAATGTGAATGAATGAGGTAGAGGAGGAGAAGGAGACCAAACATGATATGGCAGGATGAAGTATATAAAGAAGAGCAGTGTGCGATGGAGGGAGAGCAGCCTGATGGTAGAGTACAGGGCAATGTGGAGGTGATTTCCTGAGGTCACCTCCTCTGGGATCAAGGCATCTGGCAATTGATAGATAGATAGATAATCTAGAAAACCATATAATCTCTTCAGTTTTATTATGTATTCTTTATTTTTACTATTTCCACACATCCCTTACTTGTATAATGAAGACTGTGTTTACTTTTTCTACTCCATCTCTTTTCCTCACCATATCTTCCACATCACCCTTCCTCACATTATCATCAGTACCTCTCATCCACACCTTGTCTATCCTACATCCCCTGCCTTCCTCACTTTGTTTCCTGAATTTCTTCCTTTCTTCATCTTCTCTGCATCTGCTTCTTTCCTCACTTTATCTCCTGTGTCTCCTCCCTTCCTCATCTTATCTCTTACATTTCCTCCCTTCCTCACCTTATTTTCTGCATCCCTTCTCTTCCGCATCTTACCTCCATCTTCGTCTTTCTTCACCTCATTTCCTACAACCCTTCCCCCCCTCACCTTATCTCCTGCATTTCCTTCTTTCCTCACATTATCTCCTACTTCTCCTCACTTCATCACATTATCTCCAACATCTCCCCTCTTCACCATTTCTCATACATCTTCTTTCCTCACCTCAGTTCCTCCATCACTCACTCCTCACTACCCCACAGAGGTATGCCACCTGCCCAGAGTGGAAGGCCCATGTACTGGTGCCATCCCCTCCTGGTATCATGACCCAGAGACTGGCTCTTGCAAGTCCTTCATTTACGGTGGCTGTCTTGGCAACAACAACCGGTTTGGCAGCAAGGAGGAGTGTGAGAAGCAGTGTGTCACGCCTATGATCACAGGTGCGGATGTACAGTAATAGGTGTTGTCAAAGTCCGTTTTTGTTAGGCACAATTGCCCAAAGAAGTCATGACTCTCTTTAGTTTTGGATAAAACTCCCTGGATCTGACAACCTTCTGTTTGATAGGGAGTGCTAGACGGCAGTAAGTACTATTTTTTTTTTTTTTCTCCATAACTTGCCAGCCCTCCAACCTTAAATTATGACATTAAAGAAATAAGTGAAAGCAATCTTGCAAAAATATAAGGAGGGTTTATCTTTACTGCTTTAGTTTAATAACAATTAAATAACAAACAATGTCTGGCACATTCCCAGTCATGGCCAAGCGACCCAAGGAGGCCATATATTAGTTATTATAATGCAGTGGGTGAGAGTGCATTTTCCTCTTGCCCTCATTATCGCACCTACCTTTTGTACCACCAAGTTATTTGTTTTCAGTTCTCTTCATTGTCACTCTTGTTTTTGACCACCACCCTTTCTGTCTTTAGTTCTTTAATGAGATGGCCTTTCAGTCTCAATTACATGTCAAAATTTCATCGTCTGTGAATAATAATTACAGTACAATACTGTACTACCCTTTTTGCTGTAACTTGGTCTAAAATTGCCAACTCTCAATCATGAATGTTGAGGTGTTAAAACAGATGAACACTAAACTGTGATGCTAGCCAGAAAGAAGTGCCATGGAAGTACTGTGGAGTCATAGTACTGTATTGTCTTTTTCCTCCAGTGAACTACATGATACAAGCCACAAAAAGAATAAAATATAGGCCAGTTTAAGGTAAAAGAGTGTAGTTGTTCCCCAGTGATCTCACTGTTTTTAACTAAATTGGTTTGATACTCTTCTTTGTTGCCTTGTATTGCCCCATTGTTTGCTCACAGCATTCATGGCATTGTTTTCCTGCTTTAATTTAATCCTGCATAGAGGTTTAAGTGTGGATAAGAATATGGTTTTAGATTTTGTGTGTGTGTGTGTGTGATCTGATGACACCCATGACTTTACTTTTAGCTGTAGGTTTTATTTTATGCAAAAATCCCCCCCCCCTCCCCCCAGGATTGTTGGTTAAGGATGTAAAACAAGTACCGTATTAAGAGAATTTCTGCACATTTTACCCCTGAAATCAGTGAGTGATAGGTTGTGCACTTCACATTCTTTTGTACAGCTAAGTCTTAACCTTTATATATTTTTTTACCTACAGGTAATGTGAGATATTTGCAGTAACAACAGTTAGTTAGTTAGTTTTTTTTTTTTTTTTTTTTTTTTTTTTTTTCTTAAATACTATTCTCCCTGATATGTAGTAAAGGAAATATAACTGTGCCTCAACAGTCATCATATACCACTTTCTGAAGGAAAGGTACTGGGAATGGGGTCATTATTTTGGGGGGTGATTGCATAGAGAAAAGCAAGAAGGATCATTCCCCTTAGTCTTTTTGAGGCTGTTATTTGTAGGGTCTCTTATGGCTGTGGTAGAGAATGGTTGGGTGTACTTTTTTAACACTGTTTTGTTCAGTTGGCCAGTGATTTTTTAAAAATAGTTTTCTGCTGTATTCTGTTCGACAGGTGGTGCCATAGAAGATATTGTATGTATTAAGAATACAGTTTATTTGTATCCTCTGTGCAGAGAGGAGAGGGGTCTGCATAGAGGCATTATAGGGATTAGACAAGATATGCAAAATCATATACTTGAGGCCTTTTATGTCCAGCACACCATAGAGAACATTTAATGATGCATTGCCAAGCATAAGACAATTATCTAAGCAAGTATAATTATTTAAACAGACTTCCTCTGTCTTTGAATGTTCTTAACTGGTAACAGTTTCAGGGTCCAACACTTTGCAAGGGGTAATATAAGAAAGGCTGTTACTTTTACCATTGCCATATTTACCCATTTGAATATGTAAAAGAAACCAGTATAGCATAGTTATGTAGTTTTGCAGTTAATTCATAACTTGGGTTCGTGTGGATATCGGGTTTCATGAGTACTGTACTTACGTAATGGCTGCCTACAGCAGCCTACACTCATTTAGTCTGTCACCTTTTGTTAAAATTTCAGACTTTTGAAACCAAAACAGTTTATACATATTCTACAGCTCTTCATCTGAACTGGCCCATACATCGAGGAGACATAGCTAGACACACATACTAACATTCAGACCAACAACGATCCTTTCTTATACAGTTTAGTTATGTCTCATACACACAAGGTATAGTATCATTGTGAGTGTTAGCCAGTTCTCTAACCGGGGCTTTGGTGACAGTGTTGTATTTGAATCCTTTTACCCTTTTTTCCTGTTAATTGGGGATGTCATAACATATACTGGAAATAACCCGCTCAGAGCATGACTAATGAGCAATAGCTGGTTTTGGCACAGTTCTTGTATTTGCTTCTTATTGCTAACTTTTCTAACACTTCACAGGAATATTTTCATTTTTTGATCAAAATATTAACATCTCCAGTTATGCAGCTTCATCACAGCTTACTATCAGTATGAATAGATATTCAGTGCAGTACACACGGTAACTTGCAGCATTCAGAATTTCTTTTTAAAAATCAGATGTATTGCTTTTATTGTAAATTTTTCATTATTTTGGGCAATTTACCAGCCAAAGAAAGCTGTTTAAATGTAATTTGTAGCCCTTTTGTTTGCAACCAAAATCTCTTCAAACCCTCCCCTTTCCTGCCCACTCACCCACCCAGTCCTGGTAACCACTTCCTTCCACATTACCCTGTGAACCAAACCATTGATGTAGGCACTTTTCATTTAATTGCATAGTATGTGTGCAGGCAAAATCCTGCTTTAAATAGAACTTTATGTGATGTTTACTCATGGAAAGTTCCACATTAGACATTAACCCACCACTTTGAACCACTGAATGTGAGACAAGTGATAGCAGAGCAGTACCCAGACACTAACCGGTGTAATAACTGTATGTGAAAAGGATTGGCACAGAATGAAGAGGGATAGAACCCATCAGCTTTCTTAACACTTCTTGTCCTAGTATTTTCACCCTTCTCACACACAGATGAGTGTGTGACTGCTTCTTTAGCGCATGTCTCCACCCAGTAGCTTCACTTCTTTCACATACAGTTAACAGATAAATGAGAGTCTGACTATTGCATCACCAGCACTTGTCTCACATTTAGAGGTTCAGTTTGGTGGGCAAGTGTCTGATTTTGAATAGTGTAATTTTCAAATGTACGTGATATGGATCAGTATTAATTTCAGAGTTCTCAACAATTTTAGAAGGTAAAGCTGGAAATAACTAAAAATCTTCATTATCCTTTCCTCATTTCCCACCAAAAATAATTAAATGGACTTTTATTTCATTGGCATCCTAATTATGGAACAAAGCAAAATGCTGCTACTTTGAATGAGGAGCTCCTGTAAACTCTCTCCCACCCCCCTGACCTGCCTCACCCCTGCTGCCTTTCCCCATGCTGACCAAGTATGGCCTCAGACGTGTGCTTGCTGGAGAAGCTACCGGGACCCTGCCGAGGCAACTACGAAAGGTGGTACTTCGACCTGACCTCAGGCAAATGCGAGCCCTTTGCTTATGGTGGCTGCAAAGGGAATGGCAACAATTTCCTGACTGATAACGAGTGCATGCAGCGGTGTGTGAGGGGCAGGTCTAAAGGTAACCTTGTTCCTCAGAGCTTGGCATAACTTGACTTTGTATTTTTTATTTTATTCTTGCTATTTTCATATGGTCTTATCCATTGTGGTTAGTTATAGCTTTTGTTATCTGCTTTCCTGCTTGGGGTTCTCAAAAACTGAATGAAATTAGGTAGCAGCAAGAATAAACTAAAAAAGACATCAGCAGACTCAAGGAGTTAAACTGTGGAACAGAACTTCAGCTTTAGGTGGTTTCTGCCTTGATAATATTACTTTAGCATCAAGTGACAGAGAAAAGGTGAGAATAATTGTGCTGTTGGAAGGCAAGTGCTGTTGTCTCTCACTTTTTTTTTCCGTAATATTTGAACATCAGTTGTGAGAATTGATAGTGCTGATCTGTATCCAGATACAGTAAAATGATCAGTGTCAAGTGCTGCAGATTCACAAGACTAACTTTCTAAGGCCCTGAAAAGAGAAGCAGGAAAGATGACAGAATGTTTGTTGCCAGTGGTATAACTGACAGCAAGTATATTGAACCACTTACTGTGTGGGGTACAGGTATTTTCAGACAAGGATGAAGGATTGTGAAATATTAACAACCATTTGTTATAAATGCATTATTACCCTCTGTAGTTTATAGCATTTAAAAATTACATAAAGTGGCATATTACAGGCAGCCTTGAGTTATCAGCTTACTAGATCCATCTGCATCAGAGGAATCTGCAGATTTTGATATCCATTGCATGCCAAGGGTGCAGTAATATTTTTGTAAATTGTATAGTATCACCACTTCCATAATAGCTCAAATACATGCCTTCTCCCACTGTTGAGAGCAACCACCTAGAACTGATGGACTGTGATGGTATTAATATTGATGTATTATGTGTATTATCAATTTCATGATAATAACATTTATTGGTGATGATTAAACCTGCATGATGGAAAGTTTTGAAGAGTTTCATAATAATATGCACTACAGAGGTGAAGCATGAGCATTGTAGACATAGTTTGCATATTGTAATGTGTAGTGCAGCATTTTAAAGCAAGTAATATTGGATATCTTTATCTTGTTGGTGTACTTCTGACATATTTTTGAATAACCAGTACAAACCATTTTATATGGAGTATTAGATTTTCCAGTTATTAATGGTGTATTTTGTAAGATACTTTCATACATCTAACTTCACTGAATTGATCTTCACTGTACCAAACTTCCATTATTTTTTATACATTTTAAAACATTTATAAGTTTATTAATTTTAATTAACAACATAGTTCTCTCTGCATTGTTCACAATATTCAGTATTGTAGTATTGTACTAGTATGTATATATTATCTTTCATTGGCTCAGATACACATAGTAGTACCTCATTTTTGCCAGACACATTGGCCTGTAGTCCAATGTACCCAGAATTTCTGATGCAGTGAAAGCTTACATCACATTTGATCAGGCTAGGTCTTCTCAGTTATTCTGGTATAGTGAGACTGCACTGTGCAGATAAATTCTGTGTACTGTTCTAAGGACAGAATATTCATACAGGTACAGTGTTAACCTCAATATCGCATATGACAGAAGTACATCAATATGAGACGCAACATTCGGCTTGTTATAACTCCCTAGTACGTATTCTTGTAGTGTTTTCTCACCTTCAGTTTCCCTGATGGTGTTTTTGCACTATACTTCCCTTAATATTCCTTTACCTTTTGGAACATTTTCCTACTAACACCCTTCTCTCTTATATGTTTGTTTCAAACTCCTGCATTTCTTCACATATTCACTTGGTTTTTTCTTTCATTTTTTGCATTATTATTCATAACTGTTTTCCATAATTTTCTATTTTCTCATACACACTCTCTTTACTTCTCCTCTCCTTCCAGTTATTCTCCTTTTTTTTTTTCATTTCTTCTTTCCTTTAATTACTTGTCTCTTTTCTAGTCGTCTCTTTTCTTCATCCTACTCTCAGTGCCTCTGCTCCTGTTAGTTCTCTTCTTACCTTTGTTTTCCATTCCTGTTTACTGCTCTGTTCTCCTTTCATCATGGTTTCTTCCCTCTCTTTACTTGCTTAGCTTTTTTGTCTTTTATCTTCATCTCTCACTTTTTTTTCCCTGTCATCACCCACCCTCTTTTTTTTCTCTCTTCTTCGTCTTGTCCACCCTCTGTTTTCTTCATCCTGCATTCTCCATTTTTCTGCTTCAGACTGTCTCCTCATTAATTTTTTTTTCTCCACTATTTTCCTTGCATCTCCTCGTACCTCCATTCTTTTTGCATTTTCTCATCAGTTATCCTTCCGTCTCAGCTTTTCTCCTCAGCTCTTCTATCTCCTCTCCTCTCCTCTTACTTCCTTTCCATTGCTTTTTCTCATCAGTTATCATCCCTTCTCAACTCTTCTTGTCACCACAGCTCTTCTGTCTTCTTACCTCTTTTCTCCTCTTCCCTATTCACCTTTTCTGTTATCTAAAAGCTCTCCATAGCACAGTTATCCTGGATGGCACTAATCTAACTAACGGGGGAACATTCAGACCTATGCACGCTGCCCAAATCCACTGGCTTGTGCGAGGAGACTTTGCCACGCTGGTACTACGACTACACTGAGAAACGCTGCATGCCTTTCTACTATACCGGCTGCGATGGCAATGCTAATCGCTTCATAACTCGTGGCGAGTGTGAGGGAGTCTGCCCAGGGGACATCAAAGGTAATGGAGTACAGGCAATCCTCGTCATAAGCTAGGGATATTACTCTAAAGTATCACAGCTATATTCATGCAATTGATACTGTAAAGTAAGGGGAAACTGGCAAAATCAGCTATAATTATAGGTAGCAAGTCATGGATGTACCCAGAAATATCACAACTTCATCCATACATTTACTACTGTAAATTGAGGGGAAACTGGTAAATTAGCTTTATAGGTGGCAATGGAAATTCAGCAGAATCTGATTTAATTCACAGTGGGGTTCATTAGAGAGAGAGCATACTATCCATCCATCCATCATCCAATCCTACTTTGCTCCATGAGGAGCGTAGAAGCCCAGGGCTAGGCAGTTAGTCCTGACATTTAAGATGAGAATGAATGTAAATATTAGTTTTTTCCATACACAGTAGGTGGTATTATAAGTTGGAAGAAACTGGCAAATCAGCTTTTTAGGTAGTAGTGGAAGTTCAGTATCCAGTTCTGCTGTAATTCACACTGCAAGTACTGTAATAGTAAAAAGAACATTAAAGGTGACTTATAACAAGGACTTGCTGTGTTATTTGACAGGTTCACCACAAGCATTATAAAAGGTAAGGGACTATCTACACTGGTTTGTAATAAAGTACAAACTCACAAACCCAGACATCTAGTTTAGAAAGACCTCCACTTTCCAGAATATCTACAGAAGGGTATTGATACCACAATTCCTCATACAATGAATGCATATATCTGAAGACAGAGTTCTTTTGTAGCTATGTTTAAGAGCAGATAATGAATTATTAATGGAAAGTACTTCATTGTATTTACTGTTCACAGTACTTCAGCATATTTAATATCAGATTTTATCATAGTTATCATTGTGACTCCACTTTCCAAAACATTGTATTCCATTTTCCATATGACCTTTGGAACCAAGCATTTGGGACAGGAGGGAGAGAGGCTATAGGATTAGTTTACATTGGTTTTGCATTGCACAGGTTTGTGTTGGAGAAGGATTAATTGTACATTATTTGATATTTAAGCCATTTCATTTTACAGGTAATCTATACTAGTACCGTGTATGTTTTAGGCTTGTTCCTCACCATAATGATGCAACAGTATGTTTTGGAAATGTAAAGCATTTTTATGCATTTAGTGTAAAAATTTGTTTGATAACTATTAAAGAATTGAGTAGAAGTGTAAATTAATGTGTTGAAAACTTAGTGCACTTAGTAATAGAGGATATTGTTCCACTATAGATTGTCTTTGGACCTACTGTAATTATTGTGGACTGTGGAGGCTTTTGGCACCTCTTCCTTGGCAGTTTATTTTTCATATTACACTTTAATTGTCTCATGTTTGTTATTCATCTCTTTCAAGTATCAGGATAGATGCATGAATAGCATACAAGATGGAAATAGCATGTCTTATGCAGAAGTGTACTGGTATGGAAGAGGTACTGTATTAGTGATCCTCTGAAGTCCACAAGATGAAGCTCCATATTATGAATTCAAGCAGCCATCTTTCTTTGCATGAGTAGCAAAGTTACACATAAAGTCTGATGCAGCAGTAAATGACTTCTTTATGAGGGGTCTCCCATACATTGAATAAAATCATCAGATGATAGCATGATTGAAATGGAATAAATATCACAATACTGAAAGTGTTAATGAAGAATGTTCCTCACTCCTTCATAATTATAGACCTCATCTGTCAAGATAAAATTACTTGGTGGTATCTTGAATTCTGTGTACAGTGATGTAATAGACATCACCTTCCTGAAGAGGTTAATGGAGCTTTTTTCTTTTCCCAGCTTCTCACTGTGGGAGGTATTCGCTAAGCTGAATGAAGTCATCTGATGTTAGCATAGATTAAATGTAAAAGCTGTCACAGTCCTCAAGGAGTTAAATATTGTTCACTGTTTTCTGCATGGCTGGTCTTAGTGTATGATTATTTTTATAATTCTTGTGTATGTTGAAATGAAGAAAAGATGTATATTTGTTCATGTATGTTTTCTGCTTTTATGGGCTGGAACTGCCCATCTGATTCCAAACGTGGGGAAGATGTTTTGAAACACACTGTGCTAATATTACTGCTGCTGTAAAGGTTGCTTAGCATTACAGTACAGCATATCAATAATACTGCTTAGCAACAAAAAGAACTTAAAAAAAAAAACAGTGACAATGAGGATTCATTTTACCTCAACACTCCTGCTTAACAAGAGAATATATAAAAAAAAAGAGAGCTTACAAGTAGAACTATCTTTACATCAGGAATGCCATTTAACAAGGGAAAGAAAAACTTGACAAAATAAGACCAAACTGTACATCATCAAAACAAAAAAGAGCATAAAAAACAACAACAAAGACATAATTTACATTAGCAATACATTTGCCTTTACAGCACCAAGTGAGGAATTGTGTAATGCACCAAAGGACCCTGGTACCTGTGATGCGTATGAAGAGCGGTGGTACTATGATGCAGAGACTGGACGCTGCCTCACATTCGTTTACAGTGGCTGCGGTGGAAACAACAACAACTTCCTTTCCATAGAGAAGTGTGAGAACTACTGTGGCCACAAGGGTGTCATTGAGGAGGAAGAGTTTGATACAGGTTAGGATATTGAAACAGTATTTACTAATATTTCTTTAGTTTTGGTAGGGGTAGGTTAAGTTAGGTGGGATTGGTGTAAAGGAATGGGATTTGTCAGTTACAGTTACCTTGGATGCAGCTCAGAATATCACTTTCTGTTTAAGGGTTAAAAAGCTGTTACTGTTGAAGGGGTTCATGTAGTAAAGGTCTGTGAAGAGGCAAAGGATATAATCTTATATTCCTCTTAATCTGAAGATGTATTTTTTTTATTGTATAGGGAGAAGTTAAAGTTTTCTCTTTCTCCCTGCAGGATCTTGCTTCCTGGAACGTGATCAGGGTACGTGTAGCGACTATGATGAATACTGGCACTATGACTCTACTGATGGTGTGTGTAAACAGTTCTTCTATGGTGGCTGTGATGGCAATGAAAATCGCTTCAAAACAAGTGAAGAATGTCAGAGCAAATGTGGGGAGGCTATAGGTAAGATCAGTACAATTTCTCATTTACCAAGTACAGTATTTTCATCCTTATATGGCTCAATTTTTATAACATGTGCAAGAATGAGAAGAAAAAAATCCATTCAGCTATCTACAGCCAGATACGACAATCCCATAAGGAGTGTCCATGTGTCTATGAGTGGCAGTTATTTTACAAGGAGGGGCACTAACCCTCCACCATCCCGCTTGTTGACACATAGGGAACATGAATGAATTGTAAATGACATTAACTTGTCACTCAGTGTAAAGCCACTCGTTAAGGAATGGAGAGTAATAAAAATTACAGGAAAGATGTGAGAAATAGGAAGAGAGGAGGTCAGACACAGAAAAAGAGTAATTAATATGAATGAAGAAGAGAGGAGGTCAGACACAGAAAAAGAGTAATTAATATGAATAAAGAAGTAGGATGAGATGGAGGGATGGGGTGGAGAGGTATATGAGAGAGGGGGGTGTGAGTTGGGAGCGGGGCAGTGAAGTGGCGGGAGACAGGGCAACATGGAGGTGATATGTTTGTGGCCACCCCGAATGGGATTGAGGCATCTGGCAATAGATAGATAGATAGAAGAAGTAGGCAGCACTACATCAAGTGAGTGGATGATAATTACCATCACCTGCCACTCAGAAAAAATACTACTAGCGTATTTCTTGCATATCTAAATTAGCTACTGATATTTTCAAGTACGGTACTGTAACAGAATAAAATTATGTGCAATAAACTGTAGATAACTAGTACTGCAGTGCCAGTAGTTCTAGTATATACATTTATTATGCATTTTATATGAATGTACACTATTCGTTTGTTTATCTTAGGAGTCTTGTAATACAGCCCTCAAATATTAATTTGTTGTGAGACAGTCTATATTTATCTATTTTCATCTCACTCATTGTATTCTGATAATTTTCACAATTCTGAATTTTGTGCAGTCGTATTTGGGACAGTAATTTTACCCAATCTGATTCATACCTCACTCCTTTTTTTATTATCTCGTCTCATCTGTAGATGTGGAAATAAGGTTTGGGATGATGATAATGATACTGATGATGTAAAATTGTACATGTCTTTCCTTCCTAGATGTGTGCGAACTCCCATTAGTGGTGGGGCCGTGCAATGGCAGCTTCCGACAGTACTATTATGATGGCTCCACTGACCAGTGCTATGAGTTTGACTATGGTGGATGTCTGGGCAATAAGAACAGGTATGGAAGTGTTTTAACCACATAAGGAAAGCATGATTATTGAAAAGATAAACAGTTTTTGCCCCACACAGACTTTCTTGACCAAAGGGATGTCTGTGAAAGAGTTAGACCCACATAGTGAATGCATGTTTATTAAGAAGATACTTTATAACAATTTTGACCCAGCTTGGACCTTGTTGACAACAGGAAATGTCTGGCCATTAACCCGCCCTGTCCCGACTGATTTTCCACTACTGACCCCCCTCCCCCATCCCGATTTTTTTTTTTTCCCCTCTCAAACCTCCACTTTTGCTGAAAAACATCGAAAATTCATAGAGAAATCGCTCACCTGGGGTTTAAAATACTGAATACAGGTAGCAGTACCCCTTACCTTACTGGGTTTTCTATCAGGCTGGCTCCAAAGAAAACGAGTTCTACGGGAGGGTAACTATTCCACACCACTCATAAACGGTATTTATTTATTTTTTTGGTACGAATTTATATGTAGTACGAGAGTATATTGGTTTTCACACAGTAATATAGGCAATATAAGCATTGTTTCACTCACCAACCACATCAACATACCTGACTTTTTTTTGCAACATTACCAGATCAACATTTCTGACTGTTCCTCTAATGATACGTAAACTTTGACCTCCACATTGTCATCGATTGGGGAATCACTCTGGCCTTGAATTTCGTACAGTGGCATGACATGTCTTTACTGCCCAGGTCACTGGTAACAGGCGAATTGCCGAGACAGGGGCGTGCGGGGGGGGGGAGGTCATGTGGGGTATGACATTGACCCTGCCTGGCATCTTGTAGAGGAAGGTGTCCCGTGTGTACGTACCAAAAACCACGCGCAAAATATGAAAGTTGTGGAAATTAGGGACCTTGCAATTGGTGCGCGTTTATATATGTCAATGGGACTCAGTGACAAAATGTGTGGACGTATATATACGTCAACGGGACGCAGCGGATTAAAGGCAGGTATGGAAGAGTTATACCCAGTACCTACATAATGAAAGTGTGTTTATTGAACAGATACAACCATTTTAACCTGACTTGGACTGTCATCGGAATCGTTGGGAAAATTGGAGGTGATGGAGGATTAGAGGATTATTATTGCAGTCATTGCTACAGTTACAGTTTATTCAGCATGTGGGAGATCTCTTGTAGTTAAGGAGTTAATGAATAGTGCATTTGACCCTTTCAGAATGAAAATGTCTCTCCTGAGTTAAGCAAAATGTATCAGGAGGTAAAAAGATCATCTTCTTCAATTTGAATGGCTTGATGGGAACAGTTTCTAACCTTTTAATTATGAGCGTGATGTTCCTCGCAGCTGATGGTAGCAGGAAATGGCACCTTTTCTAAACAACTAGTACTTTCCGTTGGGGGAAAATGGTAGATCAGATTTATAGGTTGCAGTGAAACATATAAAATTATAGTAATTAACCCTGGAGTTTTTGCAAAAAACATCATAAGTGAATTACTATATTGTTTATTTAGGATTTTCTCTACTCAGGAACAGGGCAGTTTAAGTACTCAACTTTTAACAGGATAGATAACCTCTAGATAAAAGCCGCACGCTGTAAAAACTATACGAAACTTGCTAAATTAATCACTACACTGACCTAGCCAGGATTTGAACTCAGGCCTGCTTGCTTCATCGAGCTAAATGGAGGTTCCCCACTTTGCGTCTGGCAGTGCGGGCTGATGTAGACCTCATAACAAAGCCAAACTTTTCCCTCCAGGTTTGACTCCATGTGCGTGTGCCAGCAACATTGCAAGAAGGGTTCTGTCATTAAGCTAAATGGAGGTTCCCCACTTTGTATCTGGCAATGCAGGCTGATGTAGACCCCATAACAAAGCCATCTCTTCCTTCCAGGTTTGACTCCATGCGTGTATGCCAGCAGCGTTGCAAGAAGGGTTCTGACATTACCACCACCCAAAGTCCATCCTACCCTGGTGACACGATCCCTGAGAGTGAGTAAGCTCTTAGTGCTTGCACAAGTACAGTCTTCATCCCTTCAAATTTGTATAATCATGATCAAAAGCTCATCAACACTTTCCTGCCAGCTGTGGTATTGGAAGGTGTTACATTTATGTTGTGTAAGGCATCGCCCAAGCATGTGTAAACCTTTTTTAACCTGTTGATCATAATTAATATTGATACTGGGTGTAGCCCCAGTACCACAGATGTGCCACCAGCAGGTAGCTTGGACAGTTTTTATAATGGCTGAATACCCTTGCCTTTGCCAACTCATATCTTGGGCCTTGAGTTTTGAATTTGGAGTTTCCCTTCTTGTCGGCCAGCTGTCATCTGAGGCCAGTGATTTCAGCCAAACCCGAGGAATAGATTTTAGTCGTGTAGAATATATATTTATGTTTAGTAGTCTCAGCTTGGACCTAAACTATGTAAATGTCATTGAGTCATCCCCTCTTGGTAATGTTGTAGAAGACATGCATTTGGCCCTACATCACATCACTTCCACAAGAAGGATGGATACTGTCTGATATTCAAGGACTAATGCAATGCTGTACAGTGGTCCCTCGCGTTTAGCATTTTTCAAATTAATGATTTTCGTGTTAAGCGATAGGTTAGGAGAGGTACCAATCCCGCACATTTAGCGATTGTCTTACGTGTTTAGCAATGTGGGGCGTGAAATGCCATGCCTGTCTGCCACCAGACCGCCGTTGTTATCGTTGTTGTGAGTGTCTGGCGACCTTGGGTGCTTTTTTTTCTTTCACAGTGCCGAGCATTTGGCATTTTTTGCTGGTGAGTAGATGTATAACCATACAGTATTGCTAATAAACTATGTTTCATTTTCAGCACTTAAAGTAGGAACTCAGGGGTCAAAAGGGTGACTTGGAGGATGAGCGCAGACTAATTGATATTTTTCTCATATAAAGTACACTTCACATATAGCTATTTCACATTTAGAGATGGTTTCACCAGACTAATTAAATTGCCAAATACTGTATGAGGGACCACTGTATATGAAAGCCAGAACACAGTGCTCGCAGGGGGTTGTCAGGGAACCTTTTCTCATGATTGTACGTCAGTGGAGAATTTTATTTTACTTCTTATATCAGTTACAAGGATGTGGTTAGGTAGGATGATGATACAAAGAAAGAGAAAGTAGGAAACTCAGAGAACAATCAACAGCATACTAATGAAGTGAGTGAGACAATCATTCTCACATCATTTAGTCAGTGGAGTCATGAAACCATAGTTCACAGATCACATGATTAATTCAGTGCATTTTAAGTACAGTAGGGTACATGGTTAACCCCTTAAGCGTGGGCATGTTGGATACGGTCTGTGCACCTCACGTGGGGATATTCGCGCTCCGACTGACTTTTTAAAAATATTTGCCAAAAATCAGTTATTAGTCCTAGAATATCATAATTACATATGCATATGGCACATACCTTTAGCTTTCTCCTGGGATGTTTGTTGAGCCTTCGTCGACTACCGTAGGACTTGTGAAGACGTCTGAAGTTGGGTAACGAAGTCTCCACTTTACACTTCCCGACACACTGTAATATGATTACCACAGCCTGATATTATCACTAGAAACACTATTCTATGATTTTCAAGTAGTTTGGAATCCATACACAAAAAAGAAATACTGTACTGTGAAAGCAATGAAAATTACGAGCACGGATGAGCCTCCCACTTGCTCTCATTCCCCTCTGGTATTCTGTCATTTATTATTCATAAACACACGCACACTTTATATTCCTGTTACTTTATTACACTTACATATATAAACAGTATTTATCCATAAGTTTCCTTCAGTAATAGTAGTTTATTTTCACTCCAGGCATTAACTTTCTCTTTCAGTAAACTAGCATAGAGAGCAAAGCTTTCACTGTCATTACTCCAAGTATTTGTACTCATATTCCTATATTAGTAATTATTTACATTTCTATTTTATTTACACTGTGTTATACACTGTCACTTCCAGTAACTAAGGGCTCCTTTCCCTTGGAGCCAGGATGAATTTGGGACACTGAAGCACTTGTAGCTTATCACCATTTCCTCCACTGGCTCATAACATGATGCACCAGAAAGATTGTAGTCACTGTCCATAATTATCATGGATAAATTAGCCAGTTCATGCTCCACAGCAGAGTCACTTAGTCCTTTACCCCTTCCCACACGAGGTTTAGTAGGGGTAGAGGTCACAGGGCCCTGTAGAAGCGACGGAAATGGAGGGGCTCAAATGCTACATGCTTTATTCTCAAGAGACAACACTGAACTGAATGACGAGCCGGATATGGGGCTGCCAAGGGTTGACAACATCAGCGAGGTGACAGCTGCTAATTTATATGCTGTGAAATGATTGGCAGGAAATTGGGTAGTTCCAGGTGAATGTAAATATCGCTTAGGCTTCTCCCTTCCTTTCTTATATATATATTTATTATGAGAACAGGTCATACATCATATATCAAGGGGAAATAAACAGGGAAAATTAGCGAACAAGTGCACGTGGGGTGTTGCCAGGTGATAATTAGCCAATTCCAGGTGTATGGCACTATCGATTACCTTATTTCTTTTTTATATATATTATTTTGTATGAGAATAAGGCATAGGGTTCATTCCAATGGATGAAATGAGTGGAAAAATCCGGGCAAGATTTGCCTAGTGTGGCGCAGCTGGGGCAGGCGGGAGGAGAGGGTAATGGAGGAGAGGTAGGGAGGGGAGTCAAGAACGGGGAGAAATGGCTAAATTGTCAACAGTGGATAGGAGTACAGATGACAATAGCAGCACTGACTATTGTTAGACACTGGCAGTACTGACAGATGATACAAGCAACCATTTCAAAGCCCGGGCAAATTCCAAATAACACAGAATCACAAAAGTGACGCCCCACAGTATGATCCATTGCACCCGAGCGTCACAAAAGTGACACCCCGCAGTTAAGGGGTTAAATGAGCATTTGCTGAAATGCCATCATATCCATTATTCTTATCAGTGACAAAGTAGCTGACTTCATCTTGCTATTCTGCCATTCCCTCAGCACCACATGATGATCTGCCTGAAGTTTGTCTTCAACCAGTGGAAACAGGTCCCTGCCGTGCCGCCATACCACAGTGGTACTATGACCACAGTCAAGGTCGCTGTGTGGGTTTCTCCTATGGAGGTTGCAGAGGCAATGCCAACCGTTTCTCCTCTGTGGAGCAGTGTGAACGGCACTGTGGAAAGTACCGTGGCCAAGGTGAGGCAAGCATGGGGTAGAGGCACCAGGCTTCCTGAAAAAGTATGAGGAAAGTGTCGTATTTGGCCTTGGAGTAATGTAAACCCATAGGTGAAGCTATGATTCAATGTTGTTGTGAGTGTGACAGAATAACTGATCCAAAACAACCTCTTCTTCTTCATTACAGGTCCAGAGCTTGACTCAGTGCTCTGAACCCCAACATCAACCCTACATACATACATTTTTGTTAGGCAGTTTTCCATGCTTTTGTCGGTAAACATTTTTTTGCCCATTGACGGCTTTCCAAATATCATGGTCTCTTGCAGCACTGCAGTCATATCCCATAACCTTGAGGGCCCCTTTTCAGGACCTCATCCCTTGTTTTTCCTGGTCATCCAGCAAGAGCTGTCCCTTTCACATTTGTGTCTTTAGAGCACTTTACCCTGTTACTCTCACACTTTTTTTTTTTTTTTTTTTTTTTAAGTGACCACAAAGATTTAACTGTATTCTTGCATTTTATTTTTTATTATTACAGTATTATTATTATTTACTGTGTTTGATTTTAGGCACCTTGAAAGAGACTTTTAAGAGATCAGATATAAGGTTTATTAATCCTTTGCTTACAGGTCTCCTTTAATCTGAATCAGATCATCCTTAGGGAGCAAGATTAAAAAGAGGCAAAATATGACAAGGACTTACTTTATGTGTGTTGTGCTTCAGACGTGTGTAACCAGCGGGTGTCACCTGGGCCATGTCAGGAGCAGCTGAGGAAGTGGTACCATGACCCACTGGAGCGAACATGCAAGCTGTTCTCGTATGGTGGCTGCGGCGGTAATGGCAACCGGTTCTCAACAGTCAAGGAGTGCGAAGCTGAGTGCCTCTACCACGACACCGTCCTACCAGAGGGAACTGACACTGATGAAGCTAACATCAGTAAGCCACACTAAATTATATTTGCCACCTCCAAACATAGTACCTTAACCCCTTAATTCACTGAGCCAGGGACATCTTAAATTTTATTCTTCCTGCATCCAGATGACTATATTCAACTTAGAAGACAATTTTAGAACATGAGGGGTTAGATGCAGCCTTCTTTAACCCTTTTTGTGTAAGAGATCATCTCTACGATGAATACAATTGTCTGGAGATGGCAAGAATAAAGTCAAATATGTTTTACCATATAGGTCCTCTGATTTTTTTTTTTTTCTGTCTTGAACTCTTTAATATGATGATATCTTTTATTAAAATTTTTCTTTCTGCTCCCAGGCTATTTTACTCAGCACAGGAGAGTCCCCTCATGCTGATTGGGTTATTGAAGGCTTCATCACACCCATAAAGTTTATACCGTCTTCCTATAGCTGGATAAAATAATCTGGATAGCAATAATAATAATAATTTTTTTTTTAAATATCACCATAGTGAAGGACTTAACTCCCTCACCACATGAGATTTCCCCTAAGCTGAATTAAATAATCTGGTGATAGCAAGATGTTATCATTATACTATACTGAAGGGGCTCGTCCCTTCCCTGTGAGACATTCCCTCCAAGCCGAATTAAATTGTTCAGCAGTAGAAAGAATGTATAAGAATGAGTTGATTGTAGTGATGCAGTTAAGCACTAGTAAGCTGTGATTTTTTTTTTTTTTTTTTTTTTTAACAATCTTCAAAAATCCTTTTTAGAAATATTCATACTGCATCTTGCTATCTTCCTTTTTTTCTTTATATATATATATATATTTATATATATATATATATATATATATATATATATATATATATATATATATATTTATATATACAGTATATGTTTGTCAAAGGGGGCTAAGTGCCATTTTTTACATTTCGAGAATATCGTGTCCAATGTTTGGCAGTGTTTAAACAAGTGCCATTTCCGAACCTGAGGGAGTTTAATGTTCATAGTTGCACTGAAGTTTTATCAAGGACTTATCTTTCATCCCACATGCAATAACTGAAGTTATCTGTCATGTTTTTTTGTACAGGACCAATTTTTCCACAATTTTCCAGGTTCGATAGTGTGAGATAAATTTTAAAAAGTGAAATTGCTAGCATTTTTTATGCAATTTTCTCATTTCACATACTATAGAACAAGCATGAAAAGTATTGTGCATGATTCCCTTCCATCCTTCACCCCAAGTCATATTCCAGGTAAGTCAGGTAAGTACAGAATCAACAGGTACCTGAAAACAGGCAGGTACAAAACAGTGAATGCACATATTGAATATAAATACAAAAAATCATAAAACATGACCAAGCACTTTAGGTAGAAGATAGATAGGGTAGATAGAAAGTAGATAAGGTACACAGGAGGAAGATTAGGTAGATGGGAAGCAGATTAGGTATAGTACTAACAGTACTGGTAACTGGGCACAAGTATGGATTTACTATTGAAGGTAAGAAGGTAGATAGTAGGTAGAACATTGTACCAAACTCACTCTGTGGGTAAAGTTGATCCAGGATGTCGCCAGGTGACTGTGAAGTTAAGTAAAAGACATAATCCTTAGTAATCCAGGGCAGGTGGATCCAGACATAGGGCAACAGAGTGGTGGGTGGAGTGTAGTATAAGTTAGTGTACTAGGATTGCTTATGGCTAATCCATGTGGATGAGTCCTGAGCAGCCAATGGGAATGCGGGGCTGGCAAGCTGGACACTCCCGCAAGATATCATCGGCCCATGCGCCAGTGGCACACAATAACATCGAGAAAACATGTGGCCCTGCTTATAGCGTGATATTACCTCATTATGATTTGTCTAGCATTCTCATAGCCTCTGAGCCGCGGGTGGAAAAGTGAAAATAGTTACTCTCACTAATCTTGACCTTATGATTCATGCCAGATGGGTACCAAATCATTACCAGGGTAAAGGAGATGGATAAATAAGGTGATACAGGTATATGCAGAAAAATGGATTCTGCCCAACATGGCACTTAACATATTTATCTATCTATCTATCTATCTATCTATATATATATATATATCTATTGCCAGACACCATAATCCCACAAGGGGTGGCCATTTGACTTTGAGTTAGTTGTTTTACGGGAAGGGGCACTAACCCTCCACCAACCCACTTGTTGACACGTAGGGAACACATGTGGTTTGGTTATATGGTTACCACCCAGCGTTGTAAATGGTTTCCTGGCTTACATGAAACCATTTGGGTTGTCACTCAATGTAAAGCCACCTGTAAAGGAAAGAAAAGCAATAAGAAGTGACAGGAGAGATGGGAGAAATAGGAAGAGAGGAGGGCAGGCACAGAAAAAGAATGATAAAGGCTAAGGAAGGAGTAGGCAGCACTACATCAAGTGAGTGGATGATGGTCGCCACCACCTACCACAAATATATATATATATTCACACACACACACACACACACACACACACACACACACACACACACACACACACACACACACACACCGCTCACTGGTGCAGTGGTAACATTCCCGCTTGCCAAATGGTGGACAGGAGTTCGCGCCTCGCTCAGGTTGCGAAAAGTTTCACTGATGAAGTGGGTGGTTACTGTCCCCCTCGAGCAAGGGGACGGGTGTGTGCATTTGTGAAGGTCACAGCCTCGCCCTTAAATAGGACTATATGAGCTCTCAGCTCCCTTCCGGGAGGGTAAAAGCTGACCATCATGACCATCAAGTGATCCTGACCGACCCGGTGAATTACACACACACACACACACACACACACACACACACATACATACAGTATACATAATCCCCCCTATTCTGGAACCTGGTCATGTGGGATACAGGATTACTATAGCCAGTAACAATAGGCATTCTATAAATAACTGTCAGAAATTATAGCTTGCATTCCAGTGTGATGTCTAAGGTTTACGCATATGGCCCTGTTTCACAAGTGAGCGTTGGCATCATGATTCAGGTTGAAACTGTGAAAGTGCTCTTCTGTTTTAGGAACCAAATTATTACTGCATACAGGCGATTCTATATATAAGTTAGGGGTTATTTTCAAATTCTCACACCTTTTTAAATATAGTTAGTGCTGTATATTGAGGGAAGTGGCAAGTCAGCTTTAGAGATTGCAGTGGAACTTTAGTAGGCAGTCTTTCTCTATGTTACCTTTAGCACTGGAACTTTACTAGGCGTTCTTTCACTGTGTTACCTTATGAATAACCCCTTGAATCTGGGTGATATTTTTAAAATTTATTCTTGCTATTGCCAGGTGATTTTATTCAACTCAGGAGAGGCCTCTCATACTAAAGTTGTATATTAATTGCTAAGTCTAACCCTTCCAATTCAAGAAGTTTATCCTAAGCTGAATAAAGTTGTTTGGACATGGTATGAATAGAATTTTGAAAAGACATCCCGGGCTTTAAAGGGTTTAAAAAGACAAAACTACAACAATTATTATTATTTTTTTTTTACATTAATTTTGTGTTATGTTGACAAAAGCTTTACCTAAGAAATACCATAGTTCAAGTATTAATACTTTGTGCATGGGTACTCTGCTTTTCGTATGATTAGATTTATCATTGAAGAGTTTAGATGCCTTTGTTATGATACTGAGCATTTCTAATGCAGCTCTGAACACAGACAGAGATGTTGCATCACTCATGTGTTATGCTTATGTTATCAAATAAACTCTGAGTTATTGCATTGGACAATTACAATATATGTATCATAGACGTTAAAATTATGTAAGATTATTAATTCTAATTGGAAGCACACCAGTATTCTTTTTTCTTCTAAGTGCTTGCTTTTGTGCACATTACTTTCTTCAGAAAATGTTGCATCATCCCTCTGAGTTTTGGGAAAACTTTCACATCAAAATTAACCTGTTTCTTTTGCTGTATAATATTTCCACTTATATAAACGGTATTGCAAGCCTTCATAAACCCTTTATAATAACCCCAGTGGACCAGCTGCTGACACTGTGGACCATACTCTTGTCACTTAAGGACGCTCCATAGCTTTTCTTCCTTACTGCTGTAGTTTATTTCTGCATATGGCATTTCATTATTCTTTTGTATGTTATTCATGCAATCTGTGTGGATATTAAAGCACCTTAAATAACGTACAAAAGTATCAAGGAATAACATGCAGAACAAATTACTGTACTGTGAAAGAGGTGTTAAAAAGCTTCATAAGCAAAGGGAATATGGATTGTATTCTGGTACAGTTAGGAAGCTTGCCAACACTAATTCCCCTGTTTATTTTGCATATTACAAGTTATTACTCTCTTTGTATGTTATTTATATCCTTTTATATTGACTTCAATTGTGCAAATAGCATACGAGAATATAATACAGTAATGTATCAGGTACAGAAATAAACAGGTAAGAAAAGTGTTAGGGAGTCTCATTAATTGATAAGCATGTGGCCTTTTGACTCTTGGATTGACATCTCCCACTAACCTGCCCCTCATCCCTGCCTGGCTAGTGATATGTGAGACTGATGTAGACCCTGGCCCCTGCACTGAGGGGTACAAGCGCTGGCACTTCAACAAGAAGCACGGCAAATGTATGGTCTTCCTGTATGGTGGCTGTGGTGGCAACCGCAACCGCTTCAAGAAGTTTAACACCTGCACTGATTTCTGCGCTGCTGCCATTGAGAAGTACAAAGGGCGTAAGTTTGGCTGCCCTCTCACTGGGACCATGCTTCCATATGGGTCCTGTCTTTTAACCAGTTTTGAGCTTTTGAATTGTGTACGGCTTTATAATATACAGTCCCCAAAGTAGGTGCCACTACATCTCAGGGGAGTTAATAGCAGATTGACTGTTATTTGCTCAGTTACATTCCTTTCCTTAAATTTTGAAGCACTGGATAAAGCATTTGAAAATAATCTCTGTTAACTTGTATCTATTTTTTGCAAGCTGTCCTTACAAATATGGCATCGGGAAGGGACTTTTTGTAGAGCATACAGAATTCTCCACCTGTTCAAAAGCAACAGTACTGCTGTGATGTTTATTGCCCCTCCATCTGTCCCCTGGGTAGAGATACATTAATACTGTAGTGGACTGGAACAATTTAGGCACTGGAGGGGATGCCTTCTTGTGATGGCACTGATATGATTAGGTGGTTCTGATGTCTGGTTATACAAATGTACCTCAGTTCCCTCCCTTTACCCCCATGAGGAGGATGGTGGACTGCAGAAGGGTTACTTCAGTCTCCAATCCACTGAGCTCACATTCAGATGTGCCTGAGGTTGCATATTACTACTACTACTACTACTACTACTACTACAGCCACATTAGTTTAGTTCATTATCTTATACCTGTTTCTGTATATTTTTTGGCATTCCTCCTCCTCCTCACATACCCTTTTCTCTTCACTTTCCCTACTCACTCCCTCTTCCTCTACTCCTTTTCCCTTCTCACTCTTCTCTTCTCCATATCTTTCCCTCTTCCCTCTTTCCTTCCACTCCCCTCCCACACCCCTTCCTTTGCCTCATCCCTATTCTTTTCCCCACACCATTTCCCCCTTCTACTTCCCTCTGTCTCTTCTGTCTCTGTCCCCTGTCACTCACTGTCTGTCTCCTATCACAGTTGTATCCAGCACTGAGGGTCCCGAGCAGATCACTTCCCCTGACATCCCTGACCAGGATGTTTGCCGGGATGCACAACTCGCATGCCAAGTCCTCCAGGTAAAGTCTGGGCCAGAGATTCACAGTTTACAAATAGTTCCCTCTTACAGTCAGTTATTTAGTTTCCTTATACAGTCAGTTCCCTCCCACAGTCATCAGTTTTCTTTTACCATCAGCCTACAGTCAGTTCTGTCTTTCAGTCATTTCTGCTTACAGTGAATTCCTTTTTACAGTCACTCTTACCATCCGTTTCCTCTTGCAGTCAGTTCTTTTTTACAGTCTGTTTGCTCTAATAGTCAGTGCCTTATTACAGTCATTTTCCCTTTACAGTCAAGGCCTACTTCCAGTCATTTATCTCATAAAGTCAGCTCACTGTTACAGTTGGTTCTCTTTTCCCTCTTGGAACCACTTCCATCTTAGTCAGTTCCTCATGTAATGATTTTCAGACCAATCAGACTGTTGGATGAAGTTTGTTTTCCCCTTGTTCATGTTCAGTCAACAGTAAAGTTTGGGATTTGGATGCAAATTTGATGGTTGTCTATTGGACTCTAGGGGAAGATTGAGACTCATTAAAAATTTACGGTCAGCCTTAATAACGCCTGTCTAATTCAGAGAGATATGTGGTAGGTGGGGGTGCTCACCATCCACTCACTCGATGTACTGCTGCTGTCGGGTGTCTGCCCTTTCCTCTCCTCCATCCTTCTTTCCTTCCATCCTCATCTGTCTTCCTTTCCTTCATTCTTTCCTTGTCCTTCTGCCTATGGGTAACTTTACACTCCCTCTTCGGACTTTCTTTTCTTCATTCTTTCCTCTTCCTTCTGCCTGTGGGTGACTCTACACTGAGTGACAAGCCAAATGGTTTCCTGTACACCAGGAAACCATTTACTACGCTGGGTGGTAACCATATAACCAAATTTTGGCGTCTGGTGGTCTAGTGGGTAATTATTGCACTCCAGTGGACTGAGCCGGTGAAGGTTTATATCCAAGGGATGGTTGGGGTTGATTGCTCATGTAATGCCACTCAGGGATGAGTGAGGCTGGTCACTCTCATCTTAAATGTCAGGACCAACTGCCTAGCTCCGGGCTCCTACGCTCCTCATGGGGGAATGTAGGATTGGATGATGATGATGATGATAATTCAGAGTCATTAACTTTAAGCCTTTTTCATCCTGTAATTCATATTTTCATTTTCAGGAATAACAAGAGGTATGGATTGTTTCACTTGGTACAGTCTCCTTTTTTTAGACAGTCTTTAAAAAAAAAAAAAAAAAAAATGTGATTTTGTAATAAAAACAAGACTTCTGATAATTCTCTTCCCATATTTAGTTGTGACTGTAGTTGGTAAATGACCAAATTTTGTGTTTGCTTATTATGTCGTCATTATCAGTTATTTTGTTCGTTGCACACTTCCATAATAAACTATTTACCTAAAACTCATCAGTATTTGCAATATGAAAGGCTGGGTAGCAGCAGCAGCCCTGAGGATAACTTGCCAGTGTGACCAAGATGCAGAAAGACTGGGTGAGAGGGATTACTGTACTAGTATGTCTATGGTTGGTGCTTGACCACTGATTATAGTGTACAGTAATGAAGTGGAATTCCTTGGTACTTATGTGTATATGTCAGACCCATCTGGCACGCTACTTCTAAACTGTCCTCACAAACTAAATTCCTGGTACTCAACAAGAGTACTGTTACATCATATAAAGGTTACACTCACACATCATTTGATGCTCACCAATGTCCATGAAAAGCCATATCAGCATGAGCCAGTGATATGTGTAAATGTTAATGGGTTGCAGCCATGGCTACCAGGTATCCACACACTGAAAGAAATCATCTGGTGGTAGCAAGAATAATTCCCAAGTTGTCCATTGCCTGCATTAACAAGCCGTAGTTTTTACTTTGACATTCTTATCTTGTGTACCAGTGCCCATATGGAGAGCAGCGTCGTGTTGATGAGTCTGGATGTGAGCAGTGTTCATGCTATGACCCATGCTATGAGGTGACCTGCCCCAACCGTACTCAGTGTGCTATCCAGCTCGTCCCATCTCAGACCAACCCTGGCGAGAGTGACTACCAGGCTGTGTGCAGGAGTGGTGAGTTTTAGAGCTGATACAGTAAGACAGGTTAGATTAAGTAGAGCTTGAATGGTACACCACAGCAATTTACTGATGAATGAACAACTTTTTGGAGAGAGGTGACTGACTTGCATTAAGGTTAGGTTGATAAGTCAGTTTTGATGAGAATTTTCCTGGCTTCCCATGCTCTTGATGGGGCCAATGCAGGATGTGAGGAGTTGTAGAGGGGGGAGGGGAGTGAGTGAATGTGTACATGCATACTTTACCTTATGGCAGTGCCATATCTCTGAAAATGTTGGTGACCATGGGTTGCCATTCCTCTCTGTTCCGGTCAGCTGCAGCAACCGAGCTGCCATCCATCCATCCACCACCCCCAGTGCTCTTCACGAGTGTGTCCATGTACTTCTCCATTTGTTCACCTCTTGCTCACTTCCCTTTCAATTTGCCCATTAGACAGCAGTTTTCCAGGTGTTGTCGTCTCATAACATGTCCTAGAAACCTCATCTGTCGAAGGCATAGTTTTAATCAACTCTTACCTTGTTCCCATCATTGCTAGTTTCACTTTACTTGTCCTCCTCTCACTCTGCAACACCCTAAGTAACCTCCAAAACCACATATCCTTCATCTGTAGTCTCCTTTCCAGCATTTATGTAACCGTCCATGTTTCACTACCATAGAGCAGGTTGGACCGTAGATATGTCTTCACTACTCTTTTTTTTCTCTCTCTCTCTCATTTCTGTAGACATGCTGACTTGACATCCACATCATCTTATCAAATGTTTGTTCTGCTAAATTAATCCTCTTTCTTATCTGCATCTCACATCTTGCCTATGATGTAGTCATGCAACCCAAATACCAAAACATCCAGTTGCCTCACACTCTCTTCCTTTTGTACTTTTTTTTACACCATGGAATATTTATTTTCTTCAATATAACCATTACCTCTGCCTTCTTTCTGTTTATCTTCAGTCCTCCTCTTTCGCTTGCCGTATTCACTTCTTCTACCAGTCTCTGGAGTTTGTCTTCTGAATGTTAACACTCCTTCCACTGACTCCTACTTCTTCCAGCTCATTACTCGCTTTCAATATCTATCTTTCTATCAGTTTGTCTATTGCCAGACGCCTTAATCCCATAAGGGGTGGCCTCAGACAAATCGCCTCCATGTTGCCCCATCCTCCTTCATTTCACTGCCCTCCCCCTCCAGCTTACACCCCTCTCTCTTACATACCTCTCCACTCCATCCCTCCATCTCATCCTCATAAGAGGTGGCCACAAACGATCACCTCCATGTCACCCCATCCCCCTTCATTTCAGTGCCCTCCCTCCCCAGCTTACACTCCTCTCTCTCACATACCTCTCCACTCCATCCCTCCATCTCATCCTCATAAGGGGTGGCCACAAACAAATCACCTCCATGTTTCCCCATCCCCCTTCATGTCATTGCCCTCCCCCCAGCTTACATCCCTCTCCCTCACATACCTCTCCACTCCCTCCCACCATCTCATCCTCAGCCACCCCCTCCCACTCCCCCCCCCCCATTTCACTCACAGTTTCTCACTCTTCATCCTCTCCACATGGCCAAACCACCTCTCTGTATTTCTTCTAACGCTTTCTGTCACATCCACATCCACACCACAATATACCTTCACTTCTTCATTTGTCAGTCTGTCTCTCCATGTAACTCCACATGCTCCTTTCAGGTAACTCATTTCCATTGCTCTCACTCTTGACTTGTGTCTGCCCAACAAGGTCCAAGCTTCACTTCCTTACATCAGAGTTGGTATCACAATATTATCATGCAGCGACATTTTTACTTCCATGCCTACTTTCCTATTTCTTATCACAGCTTTCAAAGAACCAACCTCCTTTCTTCCTTGTTGTACCCTTTCAAGCACTTCATCCTCCAAACTTCCATTCTTACTCATCACACTATCCAGGTACTTAAATGCACTCATTTTCCATTTCCTCATCATTCAACCTCATTGTACAGTACATTCAGCAACTTCATTTCTCTCAGCAACCATAACTTTACAGTTCCCTACATTCGCCTTTCGATTCCGTTTTGTACACACTCTCTCCCAAACTCATTCACCAAGCCCTGCAATTCCCCTGTGTCATCACTTAAAAATACTGTGTCATTTGCAAACAACAAAACAGGAAGTTTCCAAATGCTGCCCTCTCTCATTAGGGCCACTCTAACATCCACTGCATTGCCTTGTGTCTTCTTTATAATGCCATCCGTATACAGATTGAACAACCATGGAGATATAACACATCCCTGTTTCAATCCAGCTTTTCAGATACAAAAATTCACCCATTTCACTATCCATACGCACTGCAGCTTTAGCACCTTCATACATACTCTTCACAGCATTCAACAGCTTCCCATTTACTCAATATATATTCTTAGTTTTTTCCTTATTCCTTGTCTGTTCACTCTGTCATAGGCTTTCTCCAACTCCATGAAGGCTGCATACAACTTCTCTCCCTTCTCTGGAAACTTTTCCACTAAAGACCTAATGATGAATATGTGATCTACACAACCTCTTCCCTTCCTAAAACCTCCTGGTTCAAATCCTACTAATTCCTCTTATTTTCCTAATTCTGTCAGTAAGTATCCTACCATATACTTTGCCAGTTACACTAAGAAGACAAATGCCTCTATGATTACCACACACTTGTTTTTCCCCTTTTCCGTTATATGGGAGAATAATTATACCTGACTTCCAATCCTCCAGGACTCTACCTTCCTCGCAGACCAATTTGCCCATCTTCCATATCCAGTTACTACTATCTCTCCCCCATTGATCATCATTTCACCACACACTCCATCAATTCCTGGAACTTTCCCCACTTTGACTTCCTTCTTTGCTTCCACTACTTCCGTTCTACTGATCTCTTTCTCCCTTCTCACCACCCTTCCCAGCCATTCCCCAGCCACTTATACTTGAATTACTTTCATTTTTTATTTTTAACATTTCCTTAAAGTGTACTTACCATCTGCTCACATTTTCTCCCTTCTCCACTATCAGTCTACCCTTTTTTTATCTTTCACTCCCTTACTAACTTCTTTATCACCCTGTCTAACTCTCTTTACCTCCATCCAGAACATTTTCTTACATTCCCTCCACTTTACATTCAGATTTCTTCCAAGTCCTACATCCACTGTCTTCTTATTCTCTCTTACCAGTCTTTTCACCTCTCTCTTCCTTTCTACTTATAACTCTCTCTTCCGTCTCTGAACTTCCTCCATGCCTCTGCTTCCCATCCATGCACTGCATGATTTCTTCTTTCACAGCACAGCTTGCTTCACCTCCTCATTCCACCATGCTGTTCCTTGCACCCCCTTTTGTCTTCTCTTCACCCCACACACCACCTCACATTCTGCACAAATTTCTTCTGTGAAAATCTTTCTGTGGATGTGGATGTGGTTGAGAAGATTAGGAGAAATACACTGAGGTGGTTTGGAGAAGGGAGAATGAAAGACTGACTAAGAGGGTGTATGTAGGTGAGGTGGAGGGAGGGAGAGGGAGGGGTAGACCGAGGATGAGGTGGAGGCATGGAGTTGAGAGGTATATGAGGGAGGGGGGGGGGTGAGTTGGAGGGAGGGTAGTCAAATGGTGGGTGGCAGAGCTACTTGGAGGCGTTTTGTCTGCGGCCACCCTTTGCGGGACTAGGGCGTCGGGCTATAGATAGATAGATAGATAGAAAATCCTTCACACATCTTCCACCTCCTCCATTTGCTCCAAATCATATTTACCCAATTGCTACTCCACTTTTCTTTTGTATACTGCCTTTTTTCCATCCTCTTCCAACCTTTCTACCCTCGTTGTATGGACTTCTTCCTCCTGACCTTCCCTCCTTCTATTCCTCCGTTGCACTTGAACTTTGACTTTCACCACCACCAAGTGGTGATCAGAAAGTCCACGCTCCCAACCTCTGTATGCTCATGCATCCATTACATACCTTCTCCTTATGTCATCCACACACACATAATCAATCATTGCCTTCCACTCATTCATTTCAACACCCACCCTTCTCATCACTCTCCATGTATACCTGTGGATCATTTTGTGCCTAAAGAGGGTATTGGCTGTCACCAACCCCCTCCCCACACAAATGTCCACTAGAGCACTGCCATTCTCATCCACATCTGCAGGCACACCCCACTTACCAACTACTCCATCATATCCCCATATAATGCAAAGAGATCTGGTGACAGCACACACCCCTTTCTCATTGTTCTGGCACTCAGACCAGCTTCCATTCATCTAAACAGCTGCTTTGTGACTCCAGTACGGTTTTGCAATAATCTGAAATCTTTCCAGTCATCGATCTCCTGTAACTTCCTCACTAAATCACTTTGTCAAACTGTGTCAAGAGCCCATCATAAAAAAAAAAAAAATCTGTACTTCAGTAGCCCACTCTGCCAGTGTCCTTAACACCAGTACAGAATATCATTTCTCTTTCCTTCATCTTCCACAAATCAGTATTAATATGCTCCTCTGCTGTTTTGCTGCTGATCTTCATTCTTATTATCTTCTTTGTCACTCTTAGTCTTTGCATCTACATATTTTCACCAGCCTTATCTGATCCACCCTACTTTACCCCCATTTAGGGTAGATATTGTAGTGATCACTGTACCATTGTTAGGATTTTCTTGAAGGACAGGCCTGGGAAATATCTTCAACCAGCAGGCAGATGTACATGAATACAGGAGCTAATGCAGTCTCCTAGTACAGTATCACATTCCATATACAGTATGTTACCATACTCTTGTTTGTTCAGTGGACAGTCCTAGAAAATCCCCCCCCTCCCAAGCAGTGAGCAGTGCAAAGTAGTGGATACAAGAGCACAGTTAGTTTCATAGTACCAGGTGCCTTATGGGTGGCCTTAATTTTTCAGTGGACAAGCCTGGGAAATGCCCACAGGTCAGTGGGCAGACATATGAGTGTGAAGTTGAGTGTGAGAATGATGCCGGCTGCTATGGGGACAACAAGTGTTGCTACGATGGCTGTGGTTATTCCTGCCTTGCACCAGTGAGGGAAGACACAGAGGCAGGCTACACCATTCCTCCTCTCGTCACCACCCCTGAACAAGGTATTGTGTGTGTGTGTGTGCGTGCATGCATGCGTGCACATGCCTGCATACATATGTACATCTATATATATATATATATATATATATATATTTTATGTTGGTTGTATCAATAGACATGTTCATACCTTGTCTGTAGGGACAGAGGAGAGTGAAAACCACCAATATTTTCCCTGCAAATTGAAAAAAGTGACAAGGAGGGACAGGAATGGCATCCTTTATAAAAACTCATCCTTGCATTTCCCCAATAATGAAGTGACCTTTCTGCTGAAGACTCGACTTCCAAACAGCCTCATAGCTTTGATGCTTTGGCATTGAGTGTCTGTGATTCAGCAAAATAAAGTTGTTAGGCAGTAGGTGGGATTTAAGTCAGAATTATTTTGGCCATGATAAGGTTATTGATACCACTATTAACACTCAGGCTCCTATGACTCAGTCAGATGAATGAAGTATTGTGTTGTTGTGGAACAGAAAATTTAAGGTCTGAATTACGGTTCATCTTTAGTATGGCAACAGCTTTCTGTGTTTCATATTTGCTTCTGTCAGATTTTAAAAAATTCAGTTTAGATGAACCCCATAGTAAAGAAGAATTTTATGAATGAATTATCCAACCCTTTTAATACAAAAAAAAAAAAAAAGTAAATAAATGAAATAAAAAGTTTTACATTTTTGAGTTGCTGATGAATTAGCACCTGTTCTCCACCTAACCCTTAGACTTACCAATGATGACCTGGGTTGTCATGCATTTGTCAACCTCTGACGTCAGTATTACGACTTTGCCCGTCATCCAATGTAAACTGTAAAGAAATATTTAGGGAGTCGTCATTTTTGTTGGATGACGGGCAAAAGTGGGTGGAGCTAAGCCTGCCACAGCTGGTGCGTGCGTGCTCACTTGGTTTGCTTGGCTCAGTGTGTTGTGAGGTTCCTCACAGGTAGGACTGCTACGTATTGAAGCAAAAAATATTATTTCTTGAATAGGTTTTTGAGGGGCGAATATTTTTTTAAAGGACAGTGTAACTCTTTAGCATGTCAGCTAACTTCTACTCACTTTTTTTTCATTTTATTTTGTATATATTGTCTTTTTGAACAATGTACGACAGAGCAAAAGTCTTCATCTTCAGAATGAGACCAAAGTGGCCTTCTATGATGAATAGTAACTTTCCTAGGAGCGTTAGAAGTAAAATATCTCTGCGCGACTGTTCTGAAAGCTCTTGAGCAAGAGTTACGCGCCACAGCCAGAATTTACGCTCACCCCATTACGGGATGGGGTTAAATTGTTTATGATTAATTATAAAGTTGTTTTAAGTCAGCACTGTGTGTGTGTGTGTGTGTGTGTGTGCACATGCTTTCTTTTAACCCTTCATTTATGACCAAGAGCAGACTTCACTTTAAATTGTTTCACTAAGAATAGCATTTTGTCTGTACATCCTAGACATTAAAGGTTCAAATTGTAAGTGACTTAGAAAATTTCATTACACTTCTTTCTTGGTTATTTATTTTGCACATTATAGCTCAGTTTATTTCAGTATTAAAATTGTATAAATGAGATATGAGACTGAGTGTAAGTGCTAAGGAAGAGGTTGTGCAAAGTCTCCAATGCCACATGGAAATATGACTCAAAGTGGTGACCATCTGTGTCTACAACTTTTCTGAACTGTCAGTTGGTGAGCCGGCCCAAATCACTGAGTTTGATGAAGAGGTGAGCGGTGAGGAGAGTGATGTGGTGGAGTTGAAGTGTGTGGCAGAGGGCAGCCCACCTCCCACCATTACGTGGTACCGAGGACAATATCGTGTGAGTACACTTAAGAATTCTATATATTAAAATGAGTGCATAAAAAAGTTCTATAAAGAATAGTGTTGTTAATAAGTTTTGTGAAAAATATAAGGGTCAATTTTTAACATTTACCTCCTTTTGCTGCCTTTGAGGTGTGGGGGATTGATGATTGGCTGCCTTAGTCCAGTACATTTAAGCGTACATGACTAGGTTACTTCTCATGGTGGCATTACATGATCAAAAAACCTCCAGTCACCTCAGGGGGATAAATCTTTTGCAAGGGTCTCACTCTGAGTGAGGTGCTCCAACCACTATATCACTAGTCTGTTTTTTAATGATGTAATAATGTTGATATAAGGCTACCTTCAGATGACTCTGCACTGAGTGCTAAGCCTAAGGGTTTCTTTTAGCCAAGAAACTAGTTACTGAGTTGGAAGTACAGTAACTGTATAATCAATAAATGGACAACTGGTGGTGGTATAGTGGGTTAAGGCCCTCCAGTTGCTTGTGATCCATGAAGGTTTACAGTCATGGACTATTTGAGGTTTATTGCTCATGTAATGTCATTTAAGGGTGAGGGACTTATCACTCTTCTGTAATATGTATTTGAACTGAGTAGCTTAGTTATGGGCCCCTGTGCTCTTGATGGGTCAGTAAAGAATTGAGTGATAGAGAGATATAATAATGGTAATATCAGTGTCACAGGTTATATTTCAGGTGAAACTGTGTGGATGAGATGAAATACGAACTTTTTTTTTCTATCAATGTGAAATACCTGTATAGCAGAAGCATACCTAGAAATATTTGCCTTGGCACCCAAAGCCAAGAATTATTATTATTATTTTTTTATATGTCTGACTCTGGGCACAGGCTTCACAGCCAGCTCTCAAGGCCCAGCAGTCCTTCTACATATCATACACCTCTACATGTCACCACTTCAGCATTAATACCCATTGTCCATATTGAATACATGCTAGAGTTGTCTCATATAGGACTGGTGCATTGGTATTAGCCTGGGTATTTTTACAACATGTCAGCGGGTCTTCTGGTAGAATAGTAAAGTCTGATTTAATTAATTCAAATCCTTAAACTGTTCCCTACTCCAGCAGGGATTTTAACCTGGGTCCGGTAGGACTGCAGGCCACTTCTCTATTGATTGAGCCACATTACAGTCTTGAACTTGACAGTTTTGCTGTAACTCCTTTCAGTCCAGTGATTCCCCCCCCCCTACCCTGAGGTGATTCAGTTCAGGTTTGGAGAGCCCATAGTTGTGAAGGGCTGATAAAAGCAATATCTAACCTCTCCACTTCCAAAAGTCTCCCCCATTTGGAATAAAATCTTGTGGAGAGAGCTAGAATAACAATAAAATGACATTGGATTGAAGAGGTCAGATTAATCTGTTTTTCCTCTAAACAAAGCCAATATCTTTCCCATACCAACAGATTGACACAGAAAGTGGGCTCAGCAGGTTCCGAGTGCTGCCCTCTGGCTCGCTGCAGGTGGTCAGTACTGAACGGAATGATGCTGGCTCGTATTCCTGTGAGGCAGCTAACGGTATTGGCAATCCAGACAGGAGAACAACACAGCTGATCATTACTGGTGAGGGCTTGGAGTGTGAAGATGAAGTATAATAGCTCAAAGATTGAGGAGACTGGTAGTGCTTATAGTAGCTTGGCGATTGAGGAAGAAGGTAGTGCTTATAATAACTTGGTGGTTGAGAATGGTAGCCCATATAATGCAGTAGCTTAGCAACTGGTGAAGAATGCACTGTTCATAATAGCTTGGTGGTTGGTGGGGTTGGTACTGCTTTGAGCATGTGGAGCTTTTTGAAGTACTGTACAGACAGTCTTTGTTTTAAGTCAGGGATGTGTTTTATTTATTTCCCCCCCCCACACACACAATCAGTACTGTAAATTAGAGGAAATTGGTAAACCAACTCTATAGGGGAGCAGTGGAACTTTAATTTGTAGTCTTCTTGTAATTTCCTGTGAACTTCAAGGAGGGGGAGGGGGGGGGAAGTGACTTATAACAAAGACTGATGCATGGTTGAGATCATGTAGGGGAACTGCTGAGACTTGAAGAACCTGTAAAAGCTTTTTAAAGTGAATAAGGTTGCTCAAGATTGCAAGAGAAACTTGTCAAAAGGAAATTGTGATACTGAAAGGCTTAACAGTTTGAAGTGTAATGACTGAAATGAAACTTTACAAATTAATCACACTGTTTGGCCGAGAATCGATCTCAGGCCCTCGCGCCCCATACGCACACACATTACCACTGAGTCAAAGAGAGGACCCTCCACTTTACCTCTAGGCAACACAGGCTTTATAGACCCTGTTACATTACTCTTTCCTACCTTTGGTAATTAATTTGGTGGGTTGTCTTTAACACTTGCAGAATGAATATCATTTATTTATTCTTGTTGCCTCCAAATGATTTTATTCAGCTTAGGAAAATGAATAAATGTATGGACTGAATGAGATAATAGAAGTGGAGGAATATACACAGTGAGTGACAGACTGGAAGAATGTATTTAATCCTTTTGGCCATTTTGTGTGCGTGTGTGTGTGTGTGTGTGTGTGTGTGGTAGGTGGGGGGCGCTCACCATCCACTCACTCGATGTAGCGGTGCTCTTGGGTGTCTTCCCTTTCCTCTCCTCCCTCCTTTCCTTCCTTCCTCTTCTGTCTTTTTTTACTTCATTCTTTCCTCATCCTTCTGCCTACTTTGCACTCCCTGTTTTGTCTTTCATTCCTTCATTCTTTCCTGTTCCTTCTGCCTATGGGTGACTCTACACTGAGTGGCAAGCCAAATGGTTTCTTGTACACCAGGAAACCATTTACTATGCTGGGTGGTAACCATATAACCAAATTATGGCATCTGGTGGTTAAGTGGGTAATTATGGCACTCCACTTGGATTAAGGCAGTGAAGGTTTATATCCAAGGAGTGGTTTGGGTTTATTGCTCACATAATGACACCCAGGGATGAGTGAGGCTGGTCACTCTCATCTTAACCCGCCGCGTGCCAGCTATTTTTAGCCCTCTGGGTCACCCCAGTGCTGGCCTTTTTTTTTTTTTTTTTTTTTTGCTAAAATGATAGATTTTGATGTGGAAACAACGAATTTCGCCATTAAAATGCTCACTGAGGCTAGGAAATGAGTTTTTATTGAGTCCTGCATACTCGTGTATAGGTATAGCTGCCCTCACACTCACCACGTATGTGAGAGAAAGCCGTTTTCTTAAGGTATACTCAGGTATTTATGGTGGGAAGGTATAGCAATGTTCAGTACACTTTTCTGATCACTTATTACTTCAGTATCCATCACAGTTTTGCGTCTTTCTCATTGTCAATGCATTATCTTACACTCACTTAAAGATAGGTACAATCTGACGTCATTACATACAGTCCTGGCACTTACAAGAAGGTATTTACAACTTGACTTCACTATATAGTCCTTACACTTACAAGAAAATAATTACAACTTACAATTACATGAAGATATTTACAAAATGCCTTCACTATGTACAGCACTGCATGAGGCACACAGGCAGAGTGAGGCAGAGCGAGCGTGAGGAGGGGAGCAAATGAGTGTATGGCCTTGACAGTCTGGGGGATGGTAGAGGAACAGTTACCTTACATGCCTGCCAATTTTTACCTGCGAATCTTGAAAAATGCAGTCACAGTGAAGTTTTTTTATTTTAGACCGTTTTAAAACGGCACTGGCACTGGCTGCGGCATTATGTCAGAACATTTTAAAACAGCACTGGCACGCAGTGGGTTAAATGTCAGGACCAACTTGCCTATCCCCGGGCTCTTGTGCCCCTCATGAGGCAATGTAGGATTGGATGATGGATGGAATGGATGGATGGATTTTTTTTTTCCGCTAGATGATTGCTACAAGATCTGGAGAGACCTTTCAAATGGGAGGGGTTAGGTAAAGCCATCATTAACACCTTCACTGTGAAGAGTCCATCCTGAGTTGAACCAATTGGAGTAGTTTAGTTGTGACCTAAATATAATGAAATACACATCATTGTAGTTGTTGTCGTGGCCTCTGGCTCATCTGGACATGAACCTGGTGAACTACAGGCATCCCTTTTTGGCAACATCATTGTCATGAAGGGGTTAGTGAATGAGACAGTGGAAGAATCTGCATGCTTATACAGTAATAAATAAAATGTAGAGTGTAGGAATGCATAAAATGAGGTAGCAGAATGAAAGACTGCATATGAATAATGAGGTCATTCAGGAATGTATGGAATGAGTAAAATAAGAGGGCTGAATGACTGTTAAAAGGAAATATGTGCAGAAGGTTAGGATTACGAGGTGGAGTCAGGATTCTTGATACTTGGATGATGTGTGCATGATATATGGTTCATGCCATGGGCATGGTCTTGATAATTTGTCTGTCCTTGTAATTTATCCTTTCCTTGTAGGTTCTCCTCTCCCTGTTTCTGAATCCTGCCTTACCCATATTTGGGTGGGAAAAAACAGTCAGGATGATAGATGATGGAGATTTTTACAGTAACTTGTACTGATAACATCTGGTTATGGGTTCTTTGCATTACTGTACTATATACAGTATAAGGTAATGATGCCTCTTCTTTTCCATACATATATTTGGAACCTTCTCACTCTGTTTATTAGTGGGAAATAGTTATGTCGGCAGTAGAATAGTGGGAAATAGTTATGTTGGTAGTAGTATTAGTAGCAGCAGTAGTCAAGTAGCAGTAGTAGCCTAGGTAGTAGTAGTGTAGTAATATTAATAATAATAATAATAATAATGATAATAATAATAATAATTGCTTGCAGATAGCACAACAGTAATAGCATGGGTGGTGAAATAATATGTAATGCAATGTATTACAAGTGGTTATGTACTTGTAACAATCTCTTCCAAACATTTATGCACTAGTTATTTTTAATCAAGTACTGTATAGAACTTGAAAGCGTAAGAGGAAATGCTTTGAGATGGTTCAGCCACATGAAACTGGGATGGTTGGAAAAAGATGAGTGGTTGACGAAGAACAAAGTGGCGGGGCAAGGTAGGAGAGGGTATAAAGTGTACTGTGTCATTGGTAGAGCATGCTGGCGTATCCTGATAAAGATACTTATCCCCATTTCAGCGTAGTTGATGACCAGGTGTTGTCATTTGGGAGGGTTGATTTGACTAGAAACAAGGGAGACTCATTGTTATCATTAATCTAAGGCTTATCAAATCTCATGCGTCCATGACAAAAATTCAAGTTGTGTGGGTACCCCAGCTCCATCAGATGAAAATAAACCAACTATAGGAGGAGGGGCCATCACTTGGGAGAGACAGTAACTGGAATAATCTTGTTGAGGTCAGCCCTTACAGGATTTGACATAAGGCAATATATAGATGATACAGAAGTAATGTATATGTAACTGTAATAAAGAATGACACTACCCCACAAGAGTTGCAAGAGCAACATAATTGGGTGAAACTCAGTAGTGTGGATGACTTTTGCCTGTTGGATGTAGTATAAAATTTAAAGGCTTTAATGACGAGTGAATGGATGTTTGACTAATTTCACTAGGAACTGTGTCGTGATGGATCTCATGCATTTGGTTTTTCATGTGTCTCAGTTCTGCCCACCTCATTCATTGCTGAGAGATGAGGGTAGCATGGTGATGATGTTTCTAGTCATGTTAAAGATGCACAAGACTGAAATTAATTAGAGTGGAGTCTCTTTTATCCAAAATTCATGGGACTTTCAAAGTTTTGTTTAATCAATTTTTTCGGATAAAAGATACTGTAATAATATGTAGGATACAATGGAACAGTATCGTACTCACTCATCACCCATTTCTGGCGACGTCCAGCCCACCACCACCACCAGCACCCCAAAACCCACTCAACCATCACCAAAACACTTAATACACTGTAGTAACTACGTATGTAACTGCACTTTGGTAACTGTAATAGAAACTGTTAATTTAAATAAATCTTCACTTAAATAAACTTAAATAAATCTTAACCAAAACAATTACGTAATTCACTGTAAGCAATTCAGACAAAGTCTTAAACCTAATTGTTTTTTCATATTTTCTATTTCCTTATTCAATCATTTCCACATCATCCACATCATCTCCCACATCATCCAAATCTTCCGAGGTGGTGGATGGGGGATGGTGCAACCAATGCTCGCTTTAGTGACTAGCAGAGCAACCATAAACTAACACTAGTGGCGTGAAACAAGCCGACTGTGTTTGAATTTTCGGATGGATTTCAGATTTTTGCGGTTAATCAAAATGAGAACGTTTTAGTAAAACTTACGGTTAATGGCATATTATGGTTAAAAGAATTTTGGATGAAAGAGACTCCACTGTATAATGAATGTAATACGTACGAGAGATAGAACTGTTTGATGGAAGTGTAACAAGTGTTGCTGCAGTCAGTGATAGCTCAGGTAAGATAGAACAGTTGGAGAGTGAGGTAGCAAGTGGTATATGGCCATTAGTAAATCATTGCTGGTGAAACTGATCTCATTGTAGACATTCCTACCTTACTTTGCACTGCTTCTTTGTCATCATTGACACAGTAAATAAAAGAAACAGTTACTTTTCACCTATATTTTATTGGATTGTGAAGTACATTTCCACAGATACAGTATTTGCCTTTAAGGATGCTCACCCAGTTAACTGAGTAGCAGCATGGGGATTACAGTTGATTAATATCTTCATTTCTGCTAGTTTTCACAAGTGTAATACTGTAATGTGTCACATAAAAATTTGTTCACAGTTACCTGATAAACATGAATACCATTCTTCACTCTTAAATTTTTCTTACTTTGATTAGAAAAGTATACTTGTGAAAACGAAGCTTAATTTGGCATGGTGGGTTATTTGGTGGGTATGTGTGGAGGGGTACTAACCTCATGGCCTGGCATCCCAGACCCCACCCCTAGGGAGGCTGCTGTGGTGCCATGGAACCCTCCACAGCTCGTCACCTCACTTGGCAATCCCACCGTGGTCTTCTGTCGGGCTATCGGCTGGCCTAGACCCTCAGTTACATGGTGGCGTGCAGATAAAATGCTGCCACTGTCTTCAGAGAGATTTGAACAGTCTCGTGATGGTTCTCTGAGCATACGATTAGTGACACTCAGGAGCTTGGGCCCATATACCTGCCATGTATACAATGGCCAGGGCCGTGCCACTTCACAAACAGTTGTCCTTAGAGCTTTTGGCCCTGTCCTTAATACCTTGTCCAGAGACAGGGAGTTTCTACAGTTCCTGGTTGATCCTCCCAAACCTCCCCCAACCTCTCCTCCTCCTGGCCCTCCCACCACTCCCTTCCCAGCCATCCGGCCAGACCAGCGCCCCTACTGGCCTCCCTATGCTACAAAAGAGCCTACTGATGAAACCACTCTCGCTCCATCCACTGTCACTCCATTTGAGTACATAGGTGAGGTCTTGCACGTTGTCCTCATTTATACAGTTCCTCACTTCTATGTACAGGTAGTAACATGCTGATACAGTACATGTACTGAACTTGCATATGTGAATCTTCTAATTATTTTTTTGCACTTACATCACTGCTGTAGCACTCAACATGGAATGCTTTAGGTAAGCCAATAATTATTTCATTCAGAATGATGCTAAGTTACGTGTAGTATATCTGATTCCATAATTATTTCACAGTATGGTACAGCATAACTTTTCTTGTTTGCTAGAATTAAAAGCTTTTTAAAGTCATAAATTGCACCATATAGTTCATGTATCCCTTATGCTTGTATCATTACTGCCTGCCTCCCTTACATACTTCACCCTACCTAGCCATAGATATATTTCCCCCATCATAATCTCACCAGACCTCTTTTCCACCATCTGACCACCAATCCTGCTCATGCACTGCTTTATTTCCATCCCCTCTCCTTTGTTAACTGTTCTTGTTACAGGCAGTTCTCATTTCAGTACCGTATGTGAGGGACAGGTTCCCAAATATCACAACTTTTTCATGCAGATTGTAATGTTATCTTGGGGGTTTCTTTATAGGTAGCCATGTAACTGCAATAAGTCGTCTTTAGTTTTGCTGTGGACTTACTGCAAAAAGGAGCATAGAAGATGGTAGTTTATAATTAAGACACACTATCCATACCATCCTTTCTTCAGTATTCTCATCCTCTGTACCCAGATTAGCTTTACCCATTATATCATTACAGTTTAACATTTCAGCCTACAGTACTGTCCCTCTCCTTTACAACACTTCCATTCGTGCTCTCTCCTTGCTAATTATCTCTGATTTTCTAATTGTTTTGCTCCCATTAACTAGAGTCTTGCCATTTTCATCTCATCTTGCGGCTGTACTCTCTTTCTGCCCTGCAAACATCTTTTCTTGCCCCATCATTATAATCCCCTTTTTATAACCCTTTAACAGTAGTGTCAGTCTTTGTGTTTCATTTTCTTTTCCCTTCTTAACTTGCCCTCTCTCTCCTGTGCAATAATCTTTTCCTTTTATCACTACAACTTCAACCTCTTTTCCCATTCTGTGACAACAGTCTTGCACTTTCTGTCTCATTTTCCTCTCCCTTCAACTTCTGTCACCATTTCAATTAATTTCTTGTTCCCCTATCATCACCACTTTTCATCTTTTCTTCCCTCCCTGTAGCAGCAATCCCACTTTTTCTGCTTCATCATCCTCTCCCTTTTTAACTTACCCTCCCACATTTTTGCAACATTTTCACCTGTACCCATCATTATCATCACTTTTCAACTTCTGTTTTCACTCTTACCGTCTCATCTTACTCTGCATTTTCAACTTACCCTCCAACCATGTTGCATTTTCACTTGTAGACCCTCATCAGTAACATTTTTATTTTCACTTTTACCCCAGCACCACCATCACTTATCAGCTTTAGTTACCACTCCTTTATGCTCATCTCCTTCTTCCTATCCAGTGCCAGTGCAGGCAGAAATTAAGCTCAACTCGACGAAATTCCCACCCTACACATCTGTTGAAATACTGTGTGAGGTGCGAGGATTTCCCACACCCACAGTCACCTGGTCCAAAAATGGACAAGATATCGAGCCCTCGGAGAAATACCAGATTGATGTTGAGGGTAAGTTGACTAAGGAGGCTTGTACATTTCTTGCAGTGTCAAACTACATGACCTCTTGTAGTTAACCTCTTTATCTGATGACATACTTTTCATTTTACTTGTATTGTGGCTACCTCCAGATGATTTCATTTAGATTATGGAAGATCTTTTGTATTGAAAGTGTTAGTGAAGACAGTTCAAAAACTCTTTCTAACTTATTAAAATTGTCGGAGGATGGCAGTAGTAAAATCACCAAGAACATCATCATAGTGAAAGAGTTAAGAGACTGAAGTAGTAATCTGTTGTCTGTAAGAACATGAATTTGATTCCAGGTTGAGGCAGTTTCATAACTTGAATTTTGTGAATGTAGGCTTTACTGATCTGCAACAAGACCCACCCATATGTTCATAAAAACACCCCACCAATTCCTCCAAACCACTCCTGAATGAGATGGCATTAGCATGTACAGTACAGTATTTGATATGAACAGTGGGTATTGGTGCAGAGGTAGCAACATGTGAAGGTGTATGAAACATGGCAAGGCTGTTCGGTCTCAGAGAACAGACTGCTAAGTTTGTACTGTGAGTCATACCCAATAAAAACAAAGTCATGTTTTTTCTTAATTTTAAAGTACAGTTCCTGGAATTTTCAGAATGGACATTTTATACCCTACCCACATACTGTATTGAAATTTGTGTTTATTGTGAAGAACAGTCAGGTCAAAACTTTTCTTCACAGTAAAAACATTTTCAGTGTATGGGTGTACTGTATTTCTTTATTGTTCATCATCCTTTCAGTACAGTGACATAATGTTAGTTTATCCTTGCTACTACTTGAAAATTTCATTCAGCCTAAGAAAGGCTTACTGAATTTGAGAGGTTTGATAGCCTGTAGGCCCATTTGTCGTGGCCATTCCCTGTCCAGGGGTTCACAGGAGGGAGCAAGTTAATGATGATAGTGATGATGATGGCGATGATAATGAGTACCAGTATATGCTTAAGTAACCATTTCACTACCAGATGTCTCCCCTAAACTTATTAAGAATCTTCAGTAGGTAGCAAGAATAATGTTTGAAAATATACATTGTTGGATTGAAGGAGTTAGTTAATTGTGAGGATTTTATATTTGCCCATGTGGGGTGGAGCTCATTTTTTTTGAAGGTGTGAATAATTATGAGTACCAGTAATTATATGTTTGTCTTATCAATGAGTACTGTACTTCATTGATGTTTTTCATGTATTTGTATGTTCCTGTTATATTTCTGGATCTTACTTACCTTATTTTGGTGGGAGATGGGTCATCCATTCACCTTATGTAATGTTTCCTACTTCTTCCTTCATGTCAATCATTCATTTTCTGTGTCTGTTCCCCTCTCTTCTGTATCTCCCATCCTTCCTGTCACTTTTTATTACTCATCATTCAGCTTCAGGTGGCCTACACTGAGTGACAAACAATATGGTATCCTGTAACTCAGGAAACCATTTACAACACTGGGTGTCAGTCATATAGCCAAATAATGGAGTTACAATGGAGCCTACTGTGGTGTCCCTGTTAACTGGAAGGAGAAATGCAAATGTGGCATCCTCCCAGGAACCAAGCCTGCACACTAATCTCCATACCTTGCCACATCAAGGTGCTGTTTGTTGCATGGGAACATCGGTCCCTACACAGGATCGCCCTGCAGGAGCAGTTGCCTGCCTGCATTTGATGGGTCCCCTCGATCAGACAGACTAGGGTAGCACAACAACATATATACTTATATTATAATCTATTTGACTGGCCTGTGCACCTGAGATGTATGGGACAAATAGGGTGTATTTGATTCGTGGCTGCTAAGTGGCCGCTGATGATGTGATTGAAGTAAATGGAGGCATGTAATGTAGTGCAACATGCAGACGTAGGTGTACACCATGGGGTGGATATTATAGTACAACATGCAGATGTAGGTGTACTGTACAATGTGGGTGGATGCAGTGCAACATGCAGACATGGGTGTACACTGTGGGTGGATAATTTACTTGAAGTTTCACTTATCTTTTTATAAAACTTTTAAAATCAACTTTAATTAAAGCTGATTTTGACCTCTTTAGCATCAAAAATTATTCCAAATTTAAACTAGCTGGTTATATTGCAGGCAGTTAAGAAATATAAATATATTTGTGTTTAAATAAGAAGAGCTGTAGGTTTACATCATTGATAGCCAATCAGCAGCTGTGAATCAAACATACCCCACTCGCCCCATACATCTCAGCTGCACAGGTCAATCAAATTGGGTATAGTGATAATGATGGTCACTTACAGTTATCTCTTATTCTGACATCTGTCCTTGTATTTTTCTGACTTAGTGTTATCTTTTTTCTGTTTTGGGGTGTTGCCCACCCAATTTTTTTTCTTCTTCTTCTGGGGAAAAAAAATTATGATGATGATGATAATCATGGTCATGGTGATGATGGTAACATGATTTTTCCTACATCAAACTTTTTCTCATCTCAAAGAACACACACTGGTGATCAATGATGCCCAGCCTGATGACTCTGGCCGCTACTCATGTCGGGCTGAGAACCTGTTTGGCAAAACCAACAGCACTGCTGAAATATCCATCGAGGGTACGTAACACAGGGTGTCAGACCTGTGATGGGGTTTGAGATATGTGCGTGGGTTTGAGAACTGCGTATAGGTTTGAGAACCTTGTATGAGTTTGAGAACTATGTCTGGGAACTGTGTGTGCATTTGATAGTTGTGTATGAGAGTGAGTGACTTTAAGAGCTGTGTGTTCAATTTAGATGTGTGTATCAGATCTGCATATTTGTTTTAGAGTTGTGTGTGAGTTTGATAGTTTTCCCCCTTATGTATTTTGTCTTTCATTGATTTATGGATCCTACATCACCCAATCCTTAGATGGGGAAAAAAAAGTTAGTATAATGACGTGTGGGTTTGAGTACTGTATATACATTAACTGTGTGTGGATTTGAGAGCTGTTTTTGGCTTTCAGATCGGAGTTTGAGAGTGGGAAGTTTGTTGGGGGTTGGGGAACTTATGTGGGTTTGGATGTTTTAGAGTGCTGTGTGGGTTTGGGTATTGTGGAGTGCTGTGTGGGTTTGGGAGCTGTGTAGGTTTGCAAGTCTTCATAATATATTACCTGTATAGACATTCTTCCTAGATATTAAGTCCATGGCAAATGACAGAAGTCTTCCTACTTGGGTTCCTTGCCACTGAAAAAGCTGACTTGATAGTTTTCCTTTCATACTGGCAAGGTTTGAAACAGCCACTTTCATTCTTGCACCCTCCAAATGATTGTATTTAGCTTAGGAATAATCCTCTCATACTGAAAGGATTTGTGGTACAAAAAACATCATAGAGAAAGGATTAGAAACAATCTCGTTTATACCTACTACCTCCAGATGACTTCCTTTAGCTTAGAGAAGGTTTCTTGTAGTGAAAAGCTTGTGTGCTGATAATACAGAGGACTCTTCTGATAGCTGAACCTTATCATATCCATCACCCCAACACATCCCAAAAGGTATCTTTTTTCTTTGGACACACTGCAGACACATCCCATATGCACAGTACAGTACATGAGTGCTTATAAAACTCTATAGTTCAAGCTTGTCAGATTTCATCCTTCAAAAAGGTACAATGACACCATTAGGGGTGCGATGTCTGTTCAAAAAGTGCCTGACCTTAGGCTCTAAAAAAAAAATATCTAACCTGTTGAGCTAGGACACTAATCCTCCTCAGTGTAGCCATCTTCTGACTTGCCACACAGTCCAGCATTCTTTTCACTGTCTGAAATATTTTTCAAAGTCAGTTTTCGGTATTTTGTGCAGAAACAGTCTCATTTATTCTTGCTAACTCCAGATGGCTCTCTTTAGCTTAGGAAAGGCTTCAGAGAAAATGACATAAGCTAAAATAAGTTACATCTGTTTTATTTCCAGGCACTTATGTCCACCCTCTCTGCACGGACAACCCGTTCTTTGCCAACTGCCGCCTTATTGTGCGGGCTCGGTATTGCACCAACAAGTATTATGCACGCTTCTGCTGCCGCTCATGTACTTTAGCTGGTCAGCTGCCCTCACACGGCCCACATCTCAGGATTCCTGCCCCAGAGTACAGCAGTAAGAAGAGAAGGAAGTAGGAGGTTCATAGAGAGCAGTTAGTTTTACAGGGTGGTATGTACAGTGCACCCCCTTAACACTCACCTGTTGGTGTCTTGTGTTGTGGGGATGGCTCAGTCTACTGGTGTGAGGAGTGCAAACAGTTTGGCTGCATTATAAAATTAGTAATCAACCATGCACTCAGTGGATGTTAAAAAATCAGACATTGAAAAGTAAAAAACGAGTTATGGAAAGTAGAAAATTATACTAGGTAGACACTGGGTACACTTACCAAGCCATCCCCAGACACATAAAGACTGTGAGCTAGTGGCAAGGGATGTGCAATATATGGACCACCCTTTATTAGTGGGAGTTGTCTTGTAGCAAGGCTTTAGAAAAATATTACGTCGATTAGAGTATGTTGGATTTATGTTGAGTATTTTTAATGTATAGATTGTTGTGGGTTTTTAATAATCATTAGTCTGTTGAAATTTTGTAGAGTATCAATAGTTTTGTTATATCTGAGAGGTTGAAACAGTAGTGTAGTGTGGGGTAGAGCATATGTACAGTATTAAAAGTGTTGAGTAACATTTGTGTTGTATGATGAAATTTTTCACCAGTATGTTTCCGTCTTTGCGGGTTTCAATTCAGTGGTATTTTTGAGGAAAATATTTCTTTCATAATTCAAACAAAAGGCTAGGTTGGAAACAACAACGTAATTTATTCCACAAAACTACCAGTATCAGAAATGCAGTGATAATAGTATGGCTATTGTAATATACAGTGTTAAGACAGCAAGATATTCTTTATTCTCAGATTACTAATACATAATTTGAGGTAAGACACTTATTTAACTTATAGGGTTTTCATCTTTCTTTTCTTCTCCTCTGCAGTGCATCAAGACCTGTATTTTTGTCAGCTTAGGAGGCTTTCCATCAGCTTTTTCTTAGAGATTCATATTCTGTAATCCACCCTTATATTTCTATGCATGATTTTTGTATACCAACATTTTCTTTGAAAGTTCTAATGAAGTCCACTACAGGACTGGACCTTCTTCGTAGAAAGGATTAATGATAACATTATTAACATTCTCAGCCTCCTGTGACTTACTCATTTAAATAAATTAGTCTGGCATTATACAGAATAGATAATAGAATTATCCCAGCCATGAGAGAGATAACTGACAAAAATAGTATGCCAGGAGACTGCATAGGCTGTCTTGGATTTGTGGCCACCTTTGCGTCTCTCTCTCTCTCTCCTTCCATTAACCAATTTCTCTATATTTTCTGTAGCTATTTTATGGTATGTCTGGAGTATCAGATTAACCTCTACAGTATGATGATGTCTCCTCTGTTTTATTCTTGCTACTGGCAAATGGCTTACTGGTAATCCTGTGTTAAGCAGGGTTTTCCTTCAGCTGAATAGAATAGGTAAAATAGTCTGGTGGTAGCTAGAATAAAATACCTAAGTTGTCAGTTGTACAGTAAAGGATTAATTCATCTTTTCAAACTGGAGAGGTTAGAAATAGCTTCTGTTAACTCTTTCAAGACGAGGCCTTACCAGGTTGAACAGAACTGTATGATGACAAAAAGATTAAAGTAAAATATGACATCATTGCACTAAAGGGGTTGAGTCTAGTTTTAAGTTGTACAGAATAGATGATTTTTGTTAATGAGAAGCAATTGCTTGCATTTTATTAAAGGCAGGTAACAACATCATACCTTAATATTTTCTGCAGTTTACAATATACAGATCCCCATAAACTAATACTGTACAGTATTTGCCATGGAAATGTTTAACCCCTTCCATACAGTGATGTGGTATTACCTGTTAGTCCTCAGGAATGTACTGTAGTTAGGATTTTTAAAATGGGGTAGCCAATGGGAGGCCAAATTTAATTATGAGGTTGCCCAAGGAGAACTTTTTATGGGGATCTAGGGGTATTCCTTTGAAAATTTGGAGTGGCCATGCTACCCAGGCCATTGCTCTGGTCTTGCCAGTTACTACCACATGATTTTTATTCAACTTATGGAAGATATCTTGTAATGAAGGGGTTAATGGAGGCTGTATTTAACTCCTCTAGTTCAGAAAGCCTCCTGAGCTGAGTAAAGTCATATTGTGGTGGCAAGAATAAATTAAGCTAAACATACTAGAGCTGAAGGGATTAAACATGGAGGATTATTGATATTAGCTTAGCCACCTGTACATTTGTGTGACTCCAGAGTGCAATTAGGCTTGTATATAGATACTGAAGGCGAATCTGATTCTTAGATATTCAAGAGAGCTAAAGATGACAAGTCTGTGTAGCTTATTAGAGAGAATACAGTATGTGAAAAAATATACTGAGAGCACTGGCAGTTGGGTAAATAGTAGTACAGTAGTAAAACCCAGTCCTAAGCCCAAATTTACAAGCAGACATACAGTAATATCATAATCAGTTACTGGTCATAACTTAGATTTGTTTTAGCAAGCAGGACAAGTAAAGAGGAGAACAGAATCTTTCTATATCTTTCATTCTGTCTGAAAAAAAGATTGTACTTATGACCAGGGTTTAAACATAAATGCATTATTGAATGAGACCCCTGTACAGTATTACCTTTTGTGAAATGCAAGGTAAAAGCAGCCATTCCTCTTTACCCCCCTTTGAGGTGTAAGGGCTTGAGTAGGCTACCTTAGGCTGTTACATTTAAAGATAGATGAGTAGCCCATTCGCCTTGGTGGCATTACATAAATTTTAAAAACTCATATATTGGAGATCAAGCCTCTGCAAGGTTATCAATCAGTTAGGGTGTTCGGATCATTAAACCACCAGGTGCCTATAAGTGTAATGACCATGACTAAAGTGGCCTGGAATTTAGTGTTCATTTTCTTTAAAGTATACAAGGTAATTTTTTTGTTGTAAGTGGAAGGCTGACTAAATTGTTAGACTTAAATTCAGTGGATGAGTACAGTACCAGTGTTTTACGATAAAAACTATATTATGGTACTGCTCTGTGTTAGGCCGATAATTTTTACATACATCATTCATATGCAGTTATGACCCCATGCCCCCACCCCCCTCCTTTTTCACTATTTCTAGGCTCAACAGCAGCCTGTCATTCCATCCCAGGCTGCCCTGTCACGTCACCCCTTCAGTATCAGTATGGTGATGTCTTTTTTTTTTTAAATTCTTTCTACTTCAGGGCGCTTTTACTCAGCTTGAGCAAAACTTTTCAAACGGGGAGATATCCTTCATTAACCTATGAGAGGTCTTTTCTGAATAAAAAATTTAAAAAATTTGTGGAAGTAGCAAGAAACTAGAAAAAAGATGTCACTAGATTCAGGAGGTTTATTGCTTTCTAGACTAAACCTGCCATTTGCTCAGTGTAGGTTTTTGATGAAGAAGATAGTTTATGCACATACTGATGTTGTCTTTATTGTGAAGACGCAGTTTTTATTTTCAAATATGGGTCGAAAAACTGCATAATCAAGGTACAATACTATATACGTGTAGAAATAATCTGAGTCTTTTTAACATCTTTGCAATAAATATGTTCATTTTGCGGGTATAACTCGCTCCATTTGAACTGTCGATGGTACTATTAAATCAAGACCCGTACAGTGGTTCCTCATTTAACATACTTTCATTCAGCATATTTTTTATAATTAAGTTGATACTCAATATAGGAACACATCACCAAACTCACCATCACTCACTATTAAGCATTTGGGATTCATGCAGTGCAGACTATTATTTATTTCAGTATTTCCCATACTCGTTTAAATTGTTTATGGACTTGGAACATTTAATACATAGAGATGTGCCCAATTGCAACATCACATATATTTTGCCACTTGCTGCCCTGAATATGGCTGTTTGATGTATCAGAAGATATTTTTTCCTGCTGAAACATAGCTCTCACTTAATGCAGTTGTCACTTAACATGACAGCTTTTATGAATGCATCTACAGTGTTGAATGAGGAATTAGTGTATTTGACAAGCACTGCAAGTCATGAGGACAATAGAGATTCTCAGCGCAGCCTCACTAACCAAGCTCAGTCACTGCCACAGCTAGTGTCTCTATGCGACAAGTACTCTCTCAGTGGTGCTCGTACATTGCCAGATAGTGCTTACAGTATTTTAGAGGATGGTCCTTATACTGTATCCCCCTTGACCTGCAATAATTTTGAGTGTTGTAGGGATGTCTTAGTGTGCTGGTGTGGATGTGGGATTGGGTGTGGCTGCCATATGTCTCCATAATCAATTCTGTAGTCAGTAGTGGTAAAAAAGCAGGAACTGTGAAGCACAAAAAGGGTTATGGGAAGTATAAAATGATGCAGGGTAGACAATGGTACGGTAACACTGACTCATCTGTCCCAGCAGCTCTTGTAAATTTGCCACCTAAATGGCAAGGTGAATGCAGTATATGAACCATCCTGTATTTGGATAGATGGCATCACATCAGTGCTAGACTGATGGCAGGAATTTCTCTTGCATAAGAATTGTGCCAAAATATGTGATGTGGACAGAACGTAAGGAAGAATAATGGTAGTAATAAATAATAATAATAATAATGATAATTAAACATCCTAAAGTAAGCATCTTTGTACATAAGTGAGAATTAATAGAAAATTCTGGCGTACTATTGTCTCATGTTTTATTTTCCCTGCCTCCATGTGACATAAGGTGAGTGATTTGTAACCCAATGAATTCCCATACCATTACATACCTTTTTTAAAATTCTTGCTACTACCTTTACCAGGTAGTCTTATTCAAGTAACAAGGGGCTTCTCCCCAAACTGGAGGGATAGATATAGCAATAATTAATTGCCTTACTTTTAGAAATAGTTTCAAGCCTGAGTAAGATCATCTTATGATAGGATGAGTAAAATAAAAAAAATCCATCATGGCAGTTAAGGAATTAAGTTTATTCCTGCTTCTTCCAGATGATTTCATTCAACTTTGTAGTACCCTGTTGTAGTGGAAGGATTAATGGAAGCCGTATTTTACCCCGTTTCAAAAAGTCTCCTATACTGAATAATATTGTGTGAAGGTAGCAAAAATAGAGTAAATTATTCATTCATAATAGCAGAGGGGCTAAACAGGTGAGTGTAAAGTATAGGTTACTCTCATAACCCTCTTCAGTACGGTGACATCACCATCGAAGCTTGCTTGTATGTTTGTCCACAAGATATCTCTAAAAGTTACTGATGGATTTCAATGAAATTTTGTGGATATGTGGGCCATGGGCCAAGGAAGAGTTGATTAAAATTTGATGGTGATCTGAGTTCTCTGGAATAGGTGTTGGCAGAGGTATGTGCTCAGAATGCTGTCTAGTCTTTTTATTCTTACCTCTTCATTTTATTCTGGTTTGAAATGGCCTCTGTGACTGGAGGGGTTGAAAGTTGGTTCACTTTAATTACAGGTATTCATTTTAATTGCTGTTGGCTTACTTTCTATTTTTCACTTAATACTGTGCTGTTCATGATACACCATGAAGCTGCTTTGAAATCAGGATTAAGTGTTTTTCACACTACTTATAACTCCTCAGCTATGGGCCAGAAGCATATATATCGCTTAAAGTTATTTTAGTTTACTTGTACAAAACTTATAGGCATTATGT
>NC_136978.1:7327500-7365000 GCF_032717465.1 Coenobita brevimanus
TATATTCTCTTGCCTACATAATTTACCGGATCCATTTTATTCGGCCTCATTGGTTTATCCAAGGTTTCACCATTTCTGTTTCTCGTTTCCTCCATTTTCCATTCTTCATTGTCTATTTTTGCTAATTTTTTAATCGTTTGTCGCAATTATCACTCACCTGCTTAATGTGCCAACGCTTATTTGTCTTACTTTTCCAGTTACGGTTTTTCTTTTTCTTTTTTTTTTTTCTTCTTTCCCCCTTTTTGTATGGCCTTTTATTTTTCTTCGTTTATTGTCATGCATCACTTTCTTAAGCCATATCCGCATTTTCCCAGTCTTTGTTCGTCACGTTTACCCTTTCATTTTTTTTGTTAAGTTCTTTGGTGTGTGTGTGTGTGTGTGTGTGTGTGTGTGTGTGTGTGTGTGTGTGTGTGTGTGTGTGTGTGTTCCCTATTTTTGCCACTCGTCTTTTCAGTCGCATTGGTAATTTTTCATGTTTTTTTTTTTTTTTCGCATCCCTATTGCTTTTAGTTCCCTTGCTTTTCTCATCTTCCTTCCCTGAGTGTGTGTCTGCTGTAGATAGTATTTTTTACCATCCACTGCTTTTGCACCACATTCGACGTCTAACAGGTGACGCAAGAAGTAATAAATTGCTAGTTCGAGTATGTCGGTCAGGAGGCTTATCAGTTACAGGTGACATGTTGCTACGCCGCGTTGTCTAAGTTTTCAACTCTTATTCTCAACCTGTGCATCATTTCAGCTTTTAGTGACGCAGTTTGAGCTGCTATTTTTAAAGAATTGTTAATAACTAGTTTAATTTATGGGTATGATTATGATTTTACAGGAGAAAATGAAAATAAATTGATGGTGTCTGGCATCACGAGGTGTACCTGCCACGAGAAGATTGCAGAGGTGGGCCACAGGCGGCGGACGGACGCGGAGATACCACTCAGTGTTTCTTGAGCCATGGTGGGGTGTACGGCATCGCTCCTCGCTTTCCTCGCCCTCGCCATAGGTAACGTGTAAATTTATCTAATTAATATTCATAAATTTTATTATGTGCTGTTATTTTTTGCTAAAGAGGTGGTCAAGCAATTGTGAGTTGGGTGGAGGTGTTTGGGGTGTGCTTTTCGTAGGATTCGTTGATCTCATGTTCTGTCGTGCGCGGAAACCGGTTCAAGACCTTTCACTTTCCATGTTCTTTCATGGTTGTTTTCACTTGCGTTCGGGCGTAGGTGTGAGTGTGTGATAGATAGAGGGGTGGGGAGAGCATGGAGACGAGTGAAATGAGGGAGATACAAAGGTGTGAGTAGAAAGTGAGAGTCGAGTGAGAAGTGACCCAGGAAAGTCAGGTGCAAAGGTAAGGAAGGAGAAAATAGACAGGACGTGAGGGAAGGAGGAAAAAAGAGAATCGGGAGACGGAAAAGAGAAGCAAGTGAGGGAGTAAGAAGTGTATAAAAGAGGATAGATGGAGTAAAGACGTGTCAAAAGGAGAGAGAGAGAGAGAGATTAATAGAAGCGAAGTAAAAGAAATTCTGCTCCAGTTTTCGTGAATATGAATTATCTAACCAAGTAACGGCTTTATTATTTTTGAGTCGGACATTGTTTTATTTTTCTATTGTTCCGGAGCGTGAATTATTGCTTTATTGTAATTAGTTCCACATGAGCTTTTGTTACATGTAATTTTAGGTTATATGAAGTAGTTTATGTTCTTTTTGTCATATTTGAAAGCTGGATGTATATAATATTTCTCTTGTTAAAATTTGATACTATATTTCAATGTTTCTGTAGTTAATATTGAAGCTAAAATAATATAGTGTAATGTTTCCTTCCCATGTTGTATTTGAAGTACATACATCGAAAGCGGATATGTAAACAGTGTATGACAAAGCTTTAGCTTAGGTGAAACAGAGCCTTTGAAGTTAGCTTGCATAAGTTACCTAAATGCATCAGCAGGAGAGAGGATTTATTTATGTATTTATTTATATATTTACGATAATGCAGGGATATTTGTGAATTTTGTTACCTTTTATGGTCTGTTATTTCCCCCATTATCTCTCCCTTCCCGTTCATAAAGTTTGAGGCAGAAGAGAATATGTGTTTTTCGTGTGGGAGCATCTCTAGTAGCGGCCCTGTCTGCCTTTCTCTCACTAGCGATTTTTGGGTGCGAGGTGCTTCACTCCCGTAGACTTAACAGCATTAACGAAACCACAGTACACTACACCACACCACATAAAATTCACAGAAAATTACCCCCCACACTACAGCACACCACAAAAATTACCCTCCCACCACCACACAAGGGTGTGAAAACCGTACTCCCAAAGCTTCCGCATCTAACACTTTAGTACATGACAGTATATCGTAGTTAGAATTATATTTATTAACAGAGTTCCGTCGTAGTTGGATTATTACTTAGAAAAAAAAAAAAAAAGCTTGTAGATACCCTCATCTAAAACATCAGTGAGTGGGGTTTCTGCATACATAAGTCAGACCGTCTGGGAGTAGCCAAGATAAAATGGTTATAAAACGTCCTCGATCGGTTAGGAGTAATCGCTTCACTCCGAGGACGTCTTATATATTCTTATTCCTGACTTTTCGAACTGGAGGTCTTAGGTTTTTCATCTTTGACCTTTGCGCTACTTCGATGCTCTCTGTAGCTGCACATCGTCGCCTGGAAGTAGCAAGAATGTAATGGAAAGTTGGGCACGTCATTGGATTGAAGGGGTTAGTGATTTGGTTGCTATATAGAGTTCTTTTTACCTTAACTTGGCCCAGATTATCATCCTTTTGCAGCATATTCCACGTAGCTTAGTGGCAGAGGAAATACTGTGGCTCAGCATCCTTTCCATAGCATTTCTTTGTGACTATAGCATTATATTTTATTGCTGATCTGTTGTTACACGTCAGCATTCAAGATAGAGAGATGTCAGTTTTAGGGCAAGCTAGAGTAAAACGAGTATATCAGCCTGTGTGGGAACTTCAATACCGCCTGTATAGATACGAATCCAAAATTATATATGATAGAGTCACGGTCATGGCGATTATAGGGATTGAGAGTAACGGACACAAGTTATAGATATTGAGTTGCAGCAGGTTTTAAAATTATGGTCATATGTCATAGATACTGAGTTAGATTACAGGTTTGAAAATTGTATGTTTGATGGATATTTAAAGAGATGCGGTCACGAAACTTAGATTTATTGTCACAGAAATTTTAGACACTTGCTGGGGTGTACTTGGTGATTTAGATTTTGATGCGGTCACGAAAGTTTCAGATGCCACAGAGCGTATGGACATTAAATACGGTCTCGGAAATTGCTTGGCGTACCCGGTAGAGATTGTAAGATACGGTCACGGATGTTGTGGCGTCGTATTTCAGGTCACTTTGAACATTTTGCGGCGTCTCTCCCTCGGCAGTATATTCTTCACATTACACCTCGATATTAATACGATATACTGTAAATAACACAAGGGAATATTAAGGTGAATGCAGAATAAACCGCTAAGGAGGAGGGACTACGTATAGGCTGCTGTGCCACCTGAAATAGCCTGCGGTCATTAGCGTTGCTAATTGAAATTATTCTGATCTCGGTAGAAAGACGCCATTGCCCGTTAACCCTTTCAGTACGATGGCGTCTTGGTCTTCTTCTTCTTCTTCTTATTATTATTATTATTATTATTATTAGGCGAGTCCTTGCAGTGAAGGGGTGCAGTACAGAGTACGGAAATTTCCCCCCGTACAGCATCCTTGAAGGTGTGTATGGGAGGGGGAAGGGGAGGGGGGACAAGGTTGTATGGACTGACTGGGGAAGGTTCACTCCATCTCCTTCTCTCCCTTCTCTCTTTTTCCTCTTTCCTCTCTCTGCTCCTCCTTTCCCCCATCTCTGTCTCCTCCCTGTCCAGTCCTTCTTTTCATTTCCTTTTCATCCTCCTTCCAGAGTCCTCCACCTTCGCCTCCTATTCCTCTTTTCCCCATTCTCATCCTCCCAGTCTTTATCCTTTATTTTCCCGTTTTCCCCATTCACTCCTCCTCCTCCTTATCCTCCTCCTCCTCCTCTCCTGTTTCTTCCCTCATCCTTCACCTCCTTCCCCCTTTTCCGTATTCATTTTCCCTCCCGATCCTCCTTTGTGTGTTCTCATTCATTAATGCCTCTCTTTTTTCTCTTCTTTTTCTGTTCTTTTTTGTTTTCAGTGTCCAGAATTAGTAAGCTTATTGTGTTGATTATTTTTTCTCCGATTTCACTGGCTTTTACCATGATGATACAATTTCTCAGCCCCCTCCCCCCCCCTCTCTCTCTCTCTCTCTCTCTCTCGTATATTTACAAGTGTCTATCAGTATCTTACTATCCATCCTAGATTGCCTTCTGTAGTTCTAATCAGTCTACTTGCCTCTGTGTACCAACCAACCTATACCTACTTACTCAGGTACTTGTCTACTTACCTACCAGCATACCTTTACCATCAATCCCTTCACCCATCCGTGCATGTCTTCATCCATTTATCATTCAGCAAGGCCATCCGATCCTCACCCTATCACCCATCGCTAATTACTGGGTTTCTGCAGCCAGTGATCATCCCTAATCATTCATCTACACCCTTCACCCTGTGTCCACCCACCCGCACCCTCAACCCTCTACCAGCGCACCCACACTCTCCACCCATCCACACCCTCCACCCTCTATGCACCCATCCACATCCTCCACCTTCTGTCCACAGCCCACGCCCTCCACACGTCCTCTCATCTGCAGCCTCCTCCTAACCACACCCGACCATATATAATATCCCGAACCACTCACTTTCTCCACCAAGCCCAGCCTACCCATCTATCCCATACCGTCTGTTCACCCACTCATCGACTCATAAATCCATTCTCACTTTCACTTACCCTTACCTTTGTCATTTGTTGTTTTGATATTAGAATATTTAAGTGCAATACTTTACATATTATTTGCGTATCATCACCTCCCGAGCAAGATTCATGAGAGCGCCCGTGCTTTGAATGCTTTCTGTTCGTTGTTTACGCCATAGAAGTTTAGGGCTTCAGTATTTCGAAATGGATCGTCTTACCCAATTGTGAATAATGACCTTCCTGCTTCAAGTTCACCCCATTTTGCTTGGACCATAGGCTGGAGTTCACAGACACTTCCTTATGTTGTAAGTCAGGCAAATGTCAAGTTCACGCTGCCCCTTAACTCAAGTGAGATTGGGCTTGCTGAATGTAGCAATGATGGCGGCTGGGTGTGAGCGGATATGGAACGGACTGGTGGTAGAAGAGAAACTCATTAACACTGGAGCTCTTGTGGCTCATTCAGCTGAACAAAATCATCTGGTGGTCGCTTGAATATCAAAGTAGTCTCGGCCATGGGAGAGTTAATTTATCAACTCCTTACTGGGAAAGTACCATCTTAGGTATTTTATTCTGGTTACCGTCAGACGATTTAATTCAGCTAAGGAAAACTGCGCGTGGTGAAGATGCATCTAAGTAATCCAAGTACTGTATATAATTAATATTTTGATTTACCAGGAATAATGAACTTATTAATTTTGAGCAAATTTTTACGATGTTGGTGGTGAAAATGAAATTATAATAGCTGTCATGCTGATTAAGATTGAACAGTCTATGATTAGGAAAATGAATTGGTATTTTGATATAAAAATACCGGTACTGGTATCAGTAAATGATATAAAATTAACTGATAAAACTTTTAAACGAATCATTGAGGCGAAACTGTTGACAGATAAATTAATTATCGAATGCATTTTAGCAACGTGACAATAATAACACTTTTAAGATGACCAAGTAGAAATGTAAATGAATTACGGTATATAAAATTGAATTTTAATTATGGTGGAGTAGCCTGTTATTGTTTTTTTTTTTTTTCGTAAAAGGATTATTAGGTATCGTATATTTGACCAAGGGGAAAATATTAAATGAATGAAAGAAATTATAAAATATCGTAAGTACGGTACCGATTATATTTCGTACGTTCGGTATAGCACCGAAATATTTCTTGTCTGTAGTATGCCCAGTCTTGACTCATGCAGGAGCGTACCATATTTCTGTTAGCATTGCAACAATGATTTTTAAAGCTTAGTCAAGGCTGTGTTTGTTGGGTGCATATCGCCTAACGTGTGTTGATGTGCTGTTGAAGACTAGATACGGTTCGTATCTGGAGTTTATGTTGCAAACTGTTCACTACCATTTGAATGAAATCGTAAAACGACGCAATCACAGCTGTTGCAGTATTTATCTCTTAGATATGTTGACATTTGTACGACGCAATCACAGCTGTTGCAGTATTTATCTCTTAGATATGTTGACATTTGTAGCGTTAGTTTTAATGTTACACTAAGGGCGTGTTTCGTAGTTGGTAGTCATTCAGTCTAAAGTGTGTGCTGTGAGGGTAGCGTTCAAATCCCTTCACCTGTTCGATGTGGTTTGTCGTGGAGTTTTCATCAGTAGGGAATATGGTACCCGAGAAAAGAATGTCCGGGTCTAAAGAGAGTACCGGTATGGAGCGAAGACGAAGTGTAAGAAAGGGCATTGGAGACTGTTGGGTGATCAGTATTGCCTCGGTATAGCAGGTCCCATGGGTGGAAAAAAATGTCCTTGGTAATAGTCAGCAAATACTTCCCACGTCGCCTGTCCCCAGTGTGTCGTAAATGGCGACTTAAGATATAACTTTGGGTTCAGTTTCTCATGGTTGCACAATGATTCCTGGCCGTCCTCCATAACGTTACGATATTATAATGCAGGGTACGCTTTATTAGTTTTCTTTTGTGGCTTTATTAGTATTGTGATTGCATGAATAACAGTGCTGCTAAAAGAGAATCGTAATGAGAGAGAGAGAGAGAGAGAGAGAGAGAGAGAGTGCTAAGGAAGAGATGCTAGGAGCCTACTAAGGCCACTATGTCAGGCACCATTGTCTCCAGACTTCAACACTTATTTAATTTCATTGTCCTACACATCGACTCAGGGACAGTAGAAGGAGGGATTATTGTATGTGGCTTAATTAAGAACCTCGACAAGTTTTTATAAAAGCTCTTAACACTTTTACCCGAGGACGCCATCTTTATATCTTACTGTCCTTATTTTATTTATTTGGTGTCCTGACAAGTTTGTTCAGCTAGGATTGACTTTACGACCTGGAGTTAGATCATTTTAGTCGTTATTGAGGGGGAGTTCAAATTGAATAATAGTTTAACGCTAACTTGAAAAATAAAAAAAAGACGTTGTGAGGTTGGAGAGTTATTCAGTTCGCAGGATAGTCGAGTCTCCTTATTAGCAAGCTTATCAGAAATAGTTTTGTTTTTCTTTTTTTTTATCACTTTAATGCTAAGGCTGCAGTGACCTGATAAAATAAACTCGTCTGGCGGTAGATAAAATAGACCATTAGAGTTGTCCCAGTCATGAGGGGGTTAATGGTATACAGACTGTCAGTAGTGACATATTAGGCTCCTGCACTCACTTCAGGCTAAAAAAAAAAAAAAAAAAAAAAAGGTAGCTGGAATAGAAAACTTGATCTCTCCCGCTCATGAAAGGGCCAATGTTCTTCCCAGTGTTGTGAAATGTTTAGTATAAATAAATGCGTGAGCAGGCAATTTTGTAAACAGAAAAGGTTCAAGAAAGTTTGTAAATGTGGAACTTATAGGAAATAGTTTTGTCTAAGTTTGGAGAAGTATTTTTGTTAAATCATATTTTTGCGCTCTGATATTCACCCTGGTTAGGTTCTGAAGTGTTTGGTTGCTGTATGAGTGATCAGAAAAGCATGAGGAAGCAGTCTTATCCGCAACCTAGGCTCAAGAAAGTTTGTAAATGTGGAGCCAGTTTTCAGACGTGTAATTTAATACGTTATCCACATCGCTTCAAGGATATCTACACGTGTCAACAATGGAACATGATGTACCGTAGTTGTGTTGGTTGTTCGAGAGCTGCATGTCACCCCTCCAGCCTAATGACGTGATTTTTTTCCTTCTCCCTTCAGACGATTTTATTCAGCTTAAGAAGATAGTAAAACGTTGTTGAAGACTACATAGTGTCCCCCGTCAGTTCGAAGTCTCCTAAGCTGAATAAAATCGTTTGGAGGGGGTTAGCATGAATAAGAGCTCTGAGTTAACTTCCAATCCGAGTGTATTTTAGTGTATTTTTGCTATCCAGACGATTTTATTCAGATTAGGGGAGACTTCGATAGATACATCATCAATCAACCCGTTCTCTGCTACACATCCTTCCTTAGCAGTAGAATAAAGCTCGTCTTGAGATGAAAGAGTAGAGTAAAAATATATTCTTGGACTGAAGAGGTTAAGGTAAATGTAGGTTCTCTTCACCCACTGTAACTTCCGAGGTGAGTGAACCGTAACCCCTTCAAGCTGGTAACGTATTATTATTATTATTGTTGTTGTTATTATTATTATTATTATTATTATTATTATTTGCAACCTACTGACGATTTTCTTCATCTTACGGAGAGAAATCAGGTTATGAAGGAGTTAATGGGCAATGTTTCTAACCGTCACTATAAATGGGTTTCTCCAAATGTAATAAAATCGTCTGGAAGTAGAAAAAAAAATCGAATTGAAGGGGTTACAGGAAAAAGCTACCGATATTTGTTTCATTCCTACAGGCCAAGGACTTATTTTTCACTTCGTTATGGTTGACGTTAGACAGTTTAATTCAGCTTAAACTTTTGGTAATGAAGAAGTTAGTGAAGACCATATCTAACCCCTCAAGTTTGATATCCAGACCCCAATGAAGTGGTTCGAAGATAGCAAGAATAAAAGATAAAGCACCATTGTATTGAGTGAGGTCTCTCTCTCTCTCTCTCTCTCTTATATATATATATATATATATATATATATATATATATATATATATATATATATATATATATATATATATATATATATATATCACAATACACGAACTTTCTCTTGTATGTTGTTTATATAGATTCAGTATCTGCTTGTTTATACATCATTAAAAGTTGAGTTGTATCATGTAAAGTAAAGCGGTAAGGAAAAGGCGTTACAGAATCTCCAAAGTCACGGGTCTCGAGGATGTCACCGCAAAGGAGGGGACAACGAGACGAAGAACATTGTGTAGGTTATTTTTTAATGACGTCAGTACCACGATAATTCATTCACTAGTGAGCAGCGACGTCTTGCTTTATTTTATTCTGGGTGAATTTAGGAGAGCTTTATTGAAGCAAGAGGGCTAATTACGGCTTTGTCTAACACTCCAGTTCGGAAAGTCTCCTCTGAGCTAAATACGACCGTCTGAAGGTAGGAATGATTTTTTTTTGTTTCGTCATCGTAGTGAAGATATTGAAGGATATGAGAAACAAGGATAAGCGTTATTTATTCATTAACGTCATTACCACGATAAATACCACGAGATGGCAGCGGGACAAGTACGGGAAGTCCTTGAGATTATCCGGTGCTGCTCAAGGTCTCACCAGAGGTCGCCATCTTTGTTGTACCCACCAGTTAAAGGAGCGTTTTTTAAACTTTTTTTTTTTTTTTAATATATTTAACTTTTGTAGCGTAGGCGATGTTGAAATGGTTGCTGAGGTGATGAAATTTATCGGGAATGTAGTATTATGAGCGGTTTCCTTTTCATTACGTTGGGCACATGGCGGTTCAAAGTTTCGGCCATTGAAAATTGCTAGATCTTCGAATATTTAAGAGTTTAGATTCGTTTGGTATTTGATTCGCAGCTCCGTGGACTCATAGTGGTAATCTGATACACGGAAGGTAATGGTTATCGCCCTCATGTGGTTATTAAAAGGAGGGGAAAGAACCCTGATTATGGCAACACTACTCCCGTTACAGTTGGCGGGAAAAACTTTCACTTGTGGGTCGACCCCGCTATCCTGGACACGCTCACGATTTGTTTCAACATAGTCTTTATTCATTGGATTATTTGACCAGCTTTTCAATGGTGTGAACGGTAAAAAGATTCTCCACCCACTTGGTATGGTATTTATTTTAACATCTGCTTTATTTGTATGGAACACTGGGGAATCAGAGGTTGAAAGACAAAGCTTCCAGGAAGACTTAATTCTTCATGTACTAGGTCACTTTTCAAGGCTTGGAGTAGTAAAACCTTATCTCTGTTCGCATAATGTCGAATTTCTTTAATTTGCTCCATTTAATATCCTCGGACGACATTGGGAAAGCAGTTATTAGTTAGATGAGAGCGCGTCCGTGAAAATTTTGTTTCCGGGTACTTCCAAGAAATTGATGACGCATGTTGTGATGAAGGTTGTATTGTTACAAATGAAAATGAAAGGTTTCCTTTTTTTTTTTTTTTTTTTTTTTTTTTGAGGTAAAATCATTCAGTTCCCTTTTGTTGGGCTAGACCTGTTATGATCAAAGCTTTACGAGTTATTAACCAGATAAATTATGGTACCGACCAACAGTACATCAGTGCTGAACTATACTGGAACTAGATATACAAGTGGTCAGTGGCTCGAATAAGTCTGTATGGAGGTTAACGACTGTTTAACATGCAGGCGCAGCTGTTAAATGTAAGAGGGATAACTCCTTCAGTAGGGTGATGTTCTTATGATGGTGTTTGCCGAGCCCATCAAATTTATGTAGCTTAGAGGCGACCTCCTACGTTGAAGGGGTTAACCCCTTCATTGTATGGACTTGGAGTCTCTCCTGATCTAAAATCGTTTGGCTTTAGCCAGAATAATAGAGTGGGCCACGTTCTCGTGTTGAAGAGATTAGTGATTATTACTACCAAGTGGTCATTTAGTACACTATTCTTTATATCTTGAGCATTACCGGCTTAAATACGGTTGCCGCATTTCGCCATGTTGGAAACTGCCCTGGAGGAGGGGAGGTGGCTGTGTCTCGGTGGGGAGGTGGGTGAGGGAGAGAATAGGTCAAGGTCTCAGCTCAGGTCTCAGCATCCGGAAGGCAAGCTAAGGCGGCGGCATTTCCCACCTATAGAAGTGATAGTTCCTTTTGATACAGCTAATATCAGGGGGTGAGAGACTGGCAGTGATGTTGGTCTATACGAATGATCTTTTTATTCGTACGGACTAAAATTCCCATATCTCCATCTTGAATGCTGCGCTGTAACAATAGATTACCATAGCACTAGGTAATGATGCTAGTCACGAAGGGGTATGGAAAGGAGTTAGAGCCGTAGCAGTATCTTATTCTGTCATTGTGCTATGTGAAATATATTCCAAACGGACGAAAATCTGGGCCAGGTTAAAAAGAATTTAGTTTAGGAGGCAGTTTTTCTATATTAGGATAACATCCCTGTCGTACGTGGGTTTCTTTGTGCAGGAAAAATAAGTTGAGGGCAGAATCTGGTCCTCCCATGTCTGTTGTTAATCATGCTAAAAGAAACTTAAGATTGTCTCACATTACTCCGCTATATGTTTTGCATTAAGAACTCGAGAGACGGAAGGCGTTTGTACTGTTGCGTCCTTGTCATTCTTTAGACCTTGGTCGTCCTGGAAAAACAGATAGCTCAAAAATTTGAGCCCGTACCCTTTACGAACTTACGATCAGTTCCTTTGGTAACTACTATTTGTTTTTGTTGGAAGAAAAAGTGACATGGGAAGTTTTTGACGCTATATTCGTAACTTTTTTTTTTTTTTAAGTTTAGACTGTGCTTGATTTATTTTTTATGCCAATACAGTTTTCTTCGCTTTCACATCTGTCACACGTCGCAGTCAACCAAATGAATGTTAATGTGAAAACCGTAACACGACAGTGAGTCGGAAATTAACTGCAATTGTGATTAGCTCATCGGAAAAGTTGTGCTACTACTACTACTATTGCTACTACTTCTACTATTACTACTACTACTACTACTACTTTGAGACTACCTGCCGTTTTCTATTATGCCAGGGGTTTCACATTCATAACCGTTGACAGTATTATTGATGGTGTTTTTATGACGTATCGATGTGGCATTAGAAGAATACTGGTCCTGAAACAAATCCTCATGCCATATCCTCCAACAGCAGAGATCCAGTTTCCCTGATATAGTATCGTAGTCTGTTGGCCCAGTGTTGTAGATTCGATGTTTTTTAATTAAAGCATCATTTGGAGGTAAGGGCCTTTATAGTAAAGGTAATGGCCTTTATAATGATGCTTTAATGGTGCTGTAATAGTGTTTTAATGGTAATGGCCTTTCTGATGGTGCTTTAATAGTAAGGGCATTAATAATGATGCTCTAATAATAGACTCGATGTTACTGCCTCCTCGGAAGTAGTAGCGTCCTGTAGTCCTCTTTAGATTTTCTGCTAATTAAATGGAAAAGGTCAATAGGAAGAGGTGAACTATATCAGTGCCCAATACATCGGCTCAACTGCTCTGTCCACTCTGGCATCGCTGTAAGTCCGGTACGGTACATTTGAACAGTAAGTGCGGTACACAGTTTTTTCTGCGTTATTTTTAGAGTATATTGATTATAGTTCCCATGAAATGTTTTAATCCTTTCAGCAAGGTAAGATCGTGCACAGGTTCGGCTCACACAGGCTTGCCTTGCCTGAATAACCCCCTTTTAGACTGATATTCTCCCCCCCCCTCTCTCTCTCTCTTTCTCTCTCTCTCACACACACACACACACACACACACACACACACACACACACACACACACGCACACACACACACACACACACACACACACACACACACACACAGCACCACAGAACACAAGGTAGTGTACATCCGTGGAGCAACTCTTGTTGCCATGAAATTTGTTGTGGCTAAATGTCACATGCAGGACAGTTACACACATGCAGGTCACCTTTTAGCCTTAGTTGGTTACTGTTTTTTCCTTGACCTTTTCAGGTTCCCAGTATTTATATAGTACAGGAAGGTGTGACGTTGCCCATGTTCTTGGAGACTCGGTTTTTGTAAATTTATAAGTGGGTACGATTTTTTTTTTACTTTTATTTTTATTTTTCCTCTGACGTAGTGATATCCCAAATATGAACAAGTACTAGTAAATGGGAACCATAATGGAAGGTCAAGGTGGGGGAGGATGTCTTGTGAGGGAGGACGTTGTGTCGTGGGAGGAGGGATCGTTACTGGTAGTGAGAGTAGCCCTTGAACTTTTAACTAATGGTATCGTACGGTACGTTCTTTAGACTGTGGTAAAGCATGTTGATAATTAAAAGCTACATAGATTGCAAGGAATGTAAAGTGTAGCATAGATATCATTATAGTTGGTTTATTTTCATCTGACGAAACTGTGCCACTTCCACACTCAGAATACTATGTTCTAGTTGCACAAAATTCCATAAGCCTTCGTTATGAGGTAGGAACGAGTCTTCTTGGTTACTGCTTAAATCAGCCCTCCACTCACACCTGACCATCAACTGAGCTGGAAGAAATTAGCCATCTTTAGGTTCGAGTCTCACTGGCTCCTTGAGAACACGACACAGGTTATTATACTCATGGACTTACGAATATCCTCACTTTTTGTTTTTTTTTTATCATTACTGGCAGTAGAGAAGAATCAAGCCAAAAAAAAAAAAAAAAGTCATACTGATGCACTTTATCTTAGACTAAAATCCCACTATTTCAGGGGGATGGTTTGATTCCAGAAAAGGGAATCCCCATCAAAACACTGTACATACCTCTCCGTCATAGGGAACAGAATCGAACAGAACATTCAAGTTCATAGTCATCGTTCATATCCTAATTTCCCAATATTTCCAAAGGGTTGGGTGGGAGGCACAAACAGGACTAGGAAATCACCCAAAAGACCTTAATATATATAGGTTACTGCCTTTTCTTTTTTTCCGACCTTGGGCATAGGCTGCACAGTCTGCACCCAAGGCCCAGCAGTCCTACATACCATACAAGTACATCTCCTCATGTCAACAAATGGAGTATAATACAGTCCAATGGGGAAAAAAAAAATTACTCCTTAACCATCGTATCCTAACTTTGTAAAATTTCCAAGAACAGGAAAAAAAGCATATGCCAGACCTGTACAGAGTACAGAACAGAGACCCAGTTTACTCGACGTTTCATCAAAGCCGGCTTCTTTAGGATTCCTGAAGAAGCCAGCTTTGGCGAAACGACGAATCAACTGAGCTTTTCTGTACTTAATGTTTCTCCATACAATCACAGCCAACGCTGGATTTACAGTCGCGTGCCATACATCTTCATATATTCCAGATAACTTTGTCATCGTCGCTAGAGTAGCCTAAGTACAGTCCGAAGGAGGAAAACTATATTCATCGTTCATCATCTCCCCTTTCCCAACATTACAAATGATTAAGTAGCCCAGGTTTTACAGAGGGGAGGAGGAAAACGCAACAGAAAAAAAAAAAAAAACTCTTCTTTAGTGGAAATATAGCAGAATTAGTCCCTCCAGTCTGAGAACGTCCTTTATATTTTATTCTTGCTACTTCCAGACGATTTTATTCAACCAGTTAAAGTGTTTATGTACAGAAGAGGTTTATGAAACTTATGTCTTAACTCCTGCTGTCCAAAGTGTCTCTCATATGCTGGATAAAGTTGTCGAATGTAGAAACATGACGGTAAAAAATATGGCGTCGAAATGAAGTGCTGAAACAAAAAAGTTCGTCATTATCATCATCATCATCATCGTCATTACCATCATATCCCAGTTCCCAGTAGGCTGTTTCAAATGGGTGTGAGTCCTTGGTTCATGAAGAAAAGGGAAGCACGTCAGAGCTCAACGTATATCATCTTCATGAAATCAAGTAGAGTCCAACGAAAGAAAATCATATCATTCATTTTCATCGTGTCCCAATTTCCTCTCATTTCCAAAGGGTAGATGGGTGTGCTTCGTGTTGTGACCGTGTGTTCAAAGGTGAAGGGCGGTGCTCGCTATTCTTGTGAGGGACTAAAGGCCACATTAACCTCGTATCGACGCCGGCAGGTGTTAGGCCCATTGTGGAATATGTTTTTGTTTAATAAAATGATGTCAGGATGATGATCACCGCTCCCACCCATCCTTTTATTTCTCTCCACTGCGCTTCTCCAGACCCCAAAGAATGGTGTACCTTCTATGTTTCCCAATTTCTTGGTTTGCGTTTTTGTATACTTGCAGGTGGTGTTGCCGTAAGACACTAGATCTAGGTCACAACATTGACAGAATACTGTCGAGGAGCTGCAGTCTATCTCTTCTTGTGTTGGTAAAGGACTGTGTGACCTCATCGTGCTAACCTTATGGAAACTGGCTGTTTACTCCCACGACACTGAAAAGGAGAATTGAAACTGTGCTCCAAACTTCCGCACCGTGGGTAAATGTGTAGGAAGCAGTCGTTATTATGGCATTAATAGTCATTGTTACAGTATATTACTTATTGGGATATAAGGCAGATTTTATAATTGCAGTGCTAATTTGGTATCAGTGCATAAGTAATACTATAATAGGGTTGCATACTACGATGTTATTATCCACAGTTGACAACATTTGTTGCTTAACCCCAGTCTGTCTGGTCGAGAAGTCCCGTCGATCACAGGTAAACAACTGCTTCTGTGGGGCCGTCCTACAGGTACAGAAAAGTACGTTACAGTAAATGATACATCATTTAGGGATTCGGCGCCCCCTTTTTGGTAGACAGCTCATCACCAGGGTCGGATCAGAGTTCATTCGGCGGCGAGGTGATGGGAAATAGTGGGAGGTTTGGCTTCCAGGTGGACGTTACAACTGCTTCACCCTGGGTGCACTGCGCCACCCGTGTAGCCTCCCCATCAGCGCCGGTACGTGTATAATGTAGTGAAGCCAAACAGAAACATATCAAGGTGGGAGCGGGTGTGGAGGCAGGCAGTGGTGTAGGTGGTAAGGGTGGTAGTGATAGTGATAAACCCTGCCTGGTGTGGTGCTGGTGACTTATAAAGAGACTGTACCAATGCACCGATGTTTCAGCAAAGAAATGCCGGCGTGGATGAGGCAGTCCATATTAATCCTGGTGTGTGTGTGTGTGTGTGTGTGTGTGTGTGTGTGTGTGTGTGTGTGTGTGTGTGTGTGTGTGCGTGTGTGTGTGTGTGTGTGTGTGTGTGTGTGTGTGTGTGTGTGTGTGTGTGTGTGTGTGTGTCTGTTTTCTCTTTTTTCCCTTTTGTCTGTTTGGTATCCTGTGTTTTTTCTTTGTTACCTCCGCTTGAGAAGTCGAACGGAAATTGTTTACACCTGTCTATCTGTTTGTACATTGAATTATAGGAAAATTATGGGGAGGATCATGATGAAAATTTATAGGGTTATTCCTCGTAAACCCAAGCAAGTAGTGATTTTGGTGAAAGTACGTTAGAGACAAGGATACCACCTCGGGATTTTATTGAGCATCAGAACCGGCATAAAAATATCATTAAACTCCCTCAACTTGATGACGATTTCCTGTTTTATTCTGGGTATTTCCGAAAGATTTTAGCTTTATTTAATGGATTTTGGTGTAATGAAGTTAATACCTTTCTGTACAAATTCGTCGAGGTGTGAATAAAGTACGCGCTACATTGAATGCCCCACTTGTAGGCTGTGTGTGTGTGTGTGTGTGTGTGTGTGTGTGTGTGTGTGTGTGTGTGTGTGTGTGTTTTAGAATGTCATTGTTTGTCGGTCATGTACTTAATACCGATTTGTTTGTCTCATGTCTGCGGTTTTATCAATCATTTGGTATAAGTCTATTGCACAAGGTGTCTGCAATGTGTCTATAATTACCTCCAGCAACTTCTCTGGAGGAGATTGTGTAGTCACCTGTGTTTGTCTGTTTGTTTGTCCACACGATATCACCAAAAGTTCTCTATGAATTTCAGTGAAATTTTGTGGATGGGTAGGCCATTAGATTTGGGGGCGGATCCGGATCCGAATCCTTTGTATCCTGCACAATATAAGTTCTCAGTGAATTTCAGTGAAATTTTGCGGTAGGGTAGGCCATGGGCCAAGAAAGAATTGATTAAATTTGGGGGCGGTTCCCGACCCGGATCCGGCGTTGGCTGAGGTATGCGCTTTCTGAGTGCTTTCTAGGGTACTTTGAGTGTATTGCAAGGGTTGGAACTAAATCATAAAAATCCCTGATGTCGGGGAAAAAATTAAATGTACTGCTGATTTATAGAACCATGTCGGACTGTCGGTAGAGTATATATATGTGATAATAATAATGGTAATACTGTATTAAAGTAGAATGTTAGAAAATACAATGCAGTGTGAGATGGAAGGTGTGGTTTGGCAGAATGAGGTGTAGTGTGGCAGTTTTAGGTGTGGTAGTGTGAGAGTGTGAGGTGTGGTAGTGTGAGAGTGTTTGAGGTGTGGTAGTGTGAGGTGTGTCAGTTCGTGAAAGTGTGAAATGTGGCAGTGTGATATGTAGCAGAGAATGATTTAGCAGTATGTGATATGGTAGTGTGTAGTGTTAAGTGAGGTAGCGTTTGGTATGGTAGTGTGAGGTTTCGGTGTGCAGTAGGATAGTGTAAGATGAAGTATTAATGGTATGTCAGTGTGCGGTATGGTAGTGGGTAGTATGAGGTATAGCAGTGTGGTGTGAGTGTGCGGTATGGTAGTGGGTAGTATGTGGTATAGCAGTGTGGTGTGGCAGTGTGCGGTATGATAGTGTGAGGTATAGCTGTGTAACGTGTAGTAGTGTGAGGGTGTGGTATGGTATATTATGAGTTACAAGCTGTGGTGCGATATGTGGGTTGTAGCAGTGTGCAGTATGCAATTGGCTAGTTTGAGGTACAGCAGTGTGGCGCAATAGTGTAAGGTGCAGTAGTGTGCAGCATGGTAGTGTGTAGTAGTGTATGTTATGACAGTGTGGGGTGTAGCATTGTGCAGTATGTAAGTGTGTAGTGTGAGGTATAGGAGTGTGGCACTATAGTGTGGGGTGCAGTAGTGTGCTATGGTAGTGTGAAGTGTAGCAGTATGAGGTATGTTAGTGTATATTGTGAGGTATAGGAGTGTGCCGCAATAGTGTGTGATATGATAGTGTGAGGTGTAGCAGTGTGCAGTATGGTAGTGTGTAGTGCGAAGTTTAGTAGTGTGGTGCGATAGTTTGAACTATATACAGTATACTTTACGTAAACTATGTCATAATCCACAAGAACTTTCCGGATTCCGTTAAACATTGGCTAAAATCGACGCAACTTTTTCCACATCGATATTTACGGCTCACGTATAGGAAGCTGTTCAGTTTTTATCGGGTTTATCTCGTTGTAAGGATAGCAGCAAGGGCGGGGCGGGGTGAGGGGAGGGGAAGTGGTAGAGGGCGAGTTTTTGTGAGGTAGGAGGCACCTTGGTCTACGCAAGAGGGCGACCTTGTCCGCTCTTGCTACTCTTGTTAATATGAAGAGAGATAGTGAGTTAATTATGGGAGACTAAATGTTGAGAATTATAAGAAGAAATCATGAACTTAGGCAAATCTAGGTTAAATACGGAGCTGTTCGTAATGTTGGAGAAATTAGGTTCGTAGTGTCAGGATAGATGCTTAAGATGATTATGTAGTTGCGGAAAAAAATACTGAATTAATGAGGTAGTTCCCCAGATAAATTCCTTATCATTTGTGTTGCAAGTAGCCGCGAACCAGGACGGCACAGAAGGAAGTAGGATTTCGTCAGAGGCTTTGTTCTCAGATTCATGTCCTCAAAGAGACCTGAGATCTATACTGTGAATCTCCCCTGCCGTATGACAATGGAAAAGTTAGTTCAGATGATGAGGGTCGTTATAGTACCAGTAAATGTTTAGTAAATGTTTATGGTAATGTTACCGGTATCGTAAATACGGAGTTTGCAGATTAAGGGGAATGTTAAAGGACGTATTCATGCCGGTTAAAGGGATTCCATTGTACATACTCCCTACCAGTTTATCCTTGCCTGTAGCGCTTTGATAATCCGTGTTATTTATGGAAGTACGATAACAGTGTATAGCCTAATAACAATAAAAGCACGGTGTAGGTTATCTGTGAAAAATTAGTAGCAAACGAAGGGGTATTAAAAAGTCTCCTAAGCTGACGAGAATACCACCCTAAAATTTGAGTTAGTACTGGAAGGATAAATGGTATGTTAGGAGTACCGATAGTGATGTTACGTAAGGGTTAATACATTCTTGGGCAGCCTTAACACATGCACTTCACCTTCACACTTGCCTGATAAGAAGATACGTTATCATTGTTCACTCATAACACTGCCCCGCACTTCCTCTCTCCTGTCAGCCATGTATAATGATTCCACTTAACACCTTCACTTCGAGGACGTATTTTATCTAATTCTGGCTTCCAAACGGAGGATTTTATGCGATTTAAGAAAGATGTCTGGTGATGAAATAATGAAGGTGGGAGCTCACCCCTGCACCTCAATCAGTTTCTCTCTCTCTCTCTCTCTCTCTCTGAATAAGGAAAAAAAAAGACGATTAGCGGTGCGAGTAATTAGAGAGAGAGAAAAAAACGGTGTCCTCATATTTAAAGGTTATTAATTAACTTATACAAGAAAACAGTCAAGCGATGAATCCCTCATTTCCAGTGGTACTTTCCGATTACGTTATTTCCCAGTCTATCTCCCCCCCCTCTCTCTCTCTCTTCACACACACACACACACACACACACACACACACACACACACACACACACACACACACACACACACACACACACACACACACACACACACACATTGAATCCTCTCTTGTAATACCAACCCCCTTGCCAAGCCGTCGTAAGCCAGTGTTGACGTATGACAGGCACCGTCTTAGAGAAATCTTGTTATTATCATTATCATCACTATTTCATCATCATCATCATCATCAGCAGCAGCAGCAGCAGCAGCAGCATCACTGTATCATCATCATCATCGTCATCTTCATCACTAGATCATCATCATCATCATTATCACGGGAGTCCAGATTTATCTTTCATTAACCCGCTGCACTCCAAGACGGCTCCCCAAAGGTGAATAAAATCGTCTGGTGGTAGTGTGAAGAAAATGAAAAATACGTCATCGTAGTGAAGGGGTTAAGAGTGAGGGAGGATGAAACTAATGCGAGGGTGTGTGTGGGGGGGTGGGGGTGAGAGTGAGTGAGAGCCTGGGAGAATGAGTCACTCCCCATCCGGACATATATGATCAGTTCCTTGTCCTTTCTGCCCACACTCACCTCAGGATATATTTACGGATTCAGAGAGAGAGAGTACCGAAAAAGGCTGTATTCCAGTCAGATTGAATATTTATAAAATCACCTCAATCTTGTTCAGAGTTAATTTGAAGAATAAATAGCTTCCGGGGTTGTTTGCAAGAAGGACGACCAGATAAACAGCAAAAAGAGGAAGTTTATTTCAAAATTCAAATTGTCTCCTAAAGGTGACGTCATTTAACTACTTCCACCGATGGCTTGAATATTTAATACTGCTGCCACCAGATGAATGCATTCTGCCTTGGAGAGAGAGAGAGAGAGAGAGAGAGACTTCACAACGAGATTAGATGCCCTTCGTAAGCTGAATAACTTTAACTTGTCCCAGATTTTCGTCCTTGTGTAGCATAATATCACGTAGCTGAGTGACAAGAAAATGACAATACCACAGCTTCACATAATCTCCGCATCACTTCTTCCTGACTAGCATCATTTTATAGTATTTATCCGTAGCTACAACTCAGCATTGAACAAGAAGAGATGGTAGTTTTAGGCTTAGTTAGAGTAAAAAGGGATATAGAACCGTAATACGAGGAAGAATAATACACATAGGCCTAATACGTCGTCCATAAGGCCACTATATGGCACGTACTTGTCTCTATCAACCCTTGCTGTGTGATAATATTTGGCATTGTTGTTTTTTATGCCGCTGGTCGATTTTAATTCTTAACGGATGACATGTGCTGGAAGTATTAACCCCTTCAGTTCGATTATATTTATTTTATTCTGTCTTTATTTAGCTTTTGATACTCCTTTTTTGAACGAGAAGGATTAGTCTGGCCGCCTTCACTACTCCATTTCCATACTAGGTTGCATAAAATCGTCTGATGGTAGCAAGAATAAATTAACACTAGCTGCGTCACCCCTCTGAATGGCTTACTTTGAGGAGTGAACGCCTGATGTCTTCCGTGGTTGAAAAGAGAAGTAAGTGAACCAAAGTGTTGTTAGAAGAAATCGAATCGTTAACAAATACAAAAGAAATAAAGGCGATTGACTTTTATATAAACTGTTTGTGGCAGGAGGAGGAGAAGGAGGAGGAGTAAAAATAAAAGTCAGCGATTGTATTTATGTGTAGGAATTGACAGCAACGTCCCCATGAAAAAAAAAAAAAATGTGCATATATACCGGTGCTTTAAATACCGCATGTAGTATTATTCATGCTTACTATATTAATTATTGGTAATTATACGTGTACGGTATATAATCGCAAAATTATTGACCAGAAATTATAATAATGAAAAAAATATATATATACTTGTTACCGCATATACTTTATTTTTATTGAAGTCCGCTATTTTAGATTAGTGGAAAATTTACCTTAGCTTTATCGGAGTCAGTAATTGTGGAAAGCGCATATTGAAAATTGTCTCCTCATTCGGGAAATAATAATGGCGGAAAACCTTATCACGAGGAGGAAAAAAAGAAAGAAAGAATACCTACTCTAAAAATAAACTTGCTTTTATTATGCTTGTTCATTTTTTTCCTGCCTTTTTCCCCCTTCGATCACATTGTTAGGAAATGCATATATTGTTTCATCAAGTGTGTGTGTGTGTGTGTTTGTGTGTGTGTGTGTGTGTGTGTGTGTGTGTGTGTGTGTGTGTGTGTGTGTGTGTGTGTGTGTGTGTGAGAAAGTGGCGGGTTGGATGTTTGGAAATGATATATGAGAGGTGAGAGGAGGAACTGGAGGAAAATATAGACGTTGGAGAAGCGGTTGGAGGAAAGTGAGTACTGTAGATGGAGGGAAATTTGAGAAGAGGAAGGAGGAATTGGAGGGAAGTGAGCTGTTGGAGAGGATGTTGAAAGTGACAAACTGGAGGGAAGTTCAGAAGTTGGAGGAGGGATTGGAGAGAAGTGAGGTGTTGGAGGAGGAACTGAAGGGAAAGTGGGAAGCTAGAGGGAAATAAAAAAGTTGGAGGGGAAGTGAGATGGTGCCGAAGGAATTGGAAGGAAAGTCGAAATTTGAAGGGAAATTAACAAGTGTGAGGAGGAAGTGGAGGGGAAGTGGGATGTTGGTGGAGGAATTAAAGGGAAAGTATGAAGTTGAGAGAAATCAGGAAATTGGAGGAAAAGTTAGGGGGGAGGGGGAGCTGGGGAAGGAATTAACGAGAAAAATTGATAAATTGAAGGGATATAGCAATTGAGAGGAAATGTTAATACCGTAGATAGTGAGACACACGCACTTGACTGTTAAACAGGAACCGTGGTAAACACGCTAGCCTTGTGGGACGGGGAAGCACCACGATCCGGTACGGGATAGTGAACGAAGGAGAGGGAGAGGGAGATAGAGTGAGAGGAGGAGGAGCAAGAGGAGATGGTGGCGTATTCAGACCCAGGATGTTGCACGAAATAAATACAGTTTTAGTAGTTTTATTTGGTTGAAACTATTTTAGCTAGAATAGTAAGTAGATTTTGTTTTCATCTAACGACCCAGGGCCACTCCCGCTACTGTACTTGATTTGTATGGGGTGGCTGCATAAATTTTGATAAGCCTTAGTTATGCGGTAGGAATGAGTCTGTTGCTAATCAAATCGACCCTCCATTCTGACTACTCTTGGCCATCACCTGAGCTGAAAGAGTATTTTTGTCAGGTTAGAAGAAACGCACTATAACTACTCCGTAAGAGATTATCGACATGTATATTCTAGCCTCGCTTCCGTCATCATCATCATCATCAGTCTTAGAGTCAGTATAGGGCGTGTCAGTGGTTTCATCCATCTTTCTCCTCTCTGGCCTAATGGCTGTCAGAGTTAGCATTAGGATAATAAATAGATGAAAATAGAAAAAATGGATAATACACCACCAAAGGAGATCACTTTTTCATTTTATTATTATTATAGTTATTATTATTATTATTATTATTATTATTATTATTATTATTATTATTATCATCATCATCATCATCATCATCATCATCATCATCATCATCATCATCATTATTATTATTATTATTATTATTATTATTATTATTATTATTATTATCATCATCATCATCATCATCATCATCATCATTATTATTATTATTATTGTCATTATCTCTATTACTACTACTACTACTATTACTGCTACTACTACTACTACTTACTGATATAGAAAACGGCCACTACTAAACGAGATTCATTATTATTGTTATTATTATTATTATTATTATTATTATTATTATTATTATTGTTGCTGTTCTTGTTGTTTTAATTGCCCAGACAAAACGATGGCTACAATGTGCAATGGAACACGAGTTCGACTCCACACTGGCGCAAATATAGGTCTTCATTTTCTTTTCTTTTCTTTCTTTCTTTCTTTCTTTCTTTTTTTTTTTTTTTTAACCCAGGAGCGGTGTTACGGTGTATTGAGTATTGTTTATGTTTGGTGGCGTGATTTAACGCTTTGACTGCTATTGTTGAGAGAGAGAGAGAGAGAGAGAGAGAGAGAGAGAGAGAGAGAGAGAGAGTCAGTACAGACATTTGTATGTTTGTGTTAGGATGACGACGATGAGGATGATTTTGATGATGATGATGATCTATCTATCCATAATCCCGTAAGAGGTGGCGATTTGTCTTGAGTTTGTTATTTTACGGGGATGGGCACTAACCCTCCACCAACCCACTTGCTGACACGTAAGGAACACGTATGGATTGGTTATATGGTTACCACCCAGCGTTGTAAATGGTTTCCTGGCTTACAGGAAACCATTAGGCTATCCACCTGAAAAGGAAAGACGAGTAATTAAAAGTGAGAGGAAAGATGGCAGAAATAGAAAGAGAGGAGGGCAGACAGAAAAAAAAAAAAGTGAAAGAAGAAGTAGGCAGCACTACATTAAGTGAGTGGATGATGGTCCTCAATATGATTATTATTATTATTAATTATTATGACACACGAATTATAGTGAGGTACAATTCTCTGCCTTTTACTCAAGGTTTTTCTTTTGACGTCCACATATCCATTATAAAGTTGGTAAAATTTCTTGTTGCATTAATTAATATAAGAAAGTTTTGAAGAATTTAATTAGATGTTTTTTCTCTTTTCAGGTTAGTTGTGTTGATTGTTGCCGTCCAGGTGTAACCAGGTGAGAGAGAGAGAGAGAAAGAGACGATGATGATGATGATGAAAGCGCTCGTGCACACACACACACACACACACACACACACACACACACACACACACACACACACACACACACATGCCCAAGTAAGTGTAAGATTTGCTCACTATAGGCCTGACTCTGCACACAGCTGTTCACAAATACGAGTCTTTAAAATGCGATAGGTAGACTGAAATTAAAACATGTCATTCTTAAGCTGAATAAAATCGTCTACGTCAGGAACAGTATCGTGATTAAAAATGACATTCTTGAGGTGAAGGGTTTAAGTGTGGGGTATGTTCATCATCTGGCGACTAACGAAAAGAAAATCCTGTTATAATCTACCTCTATCCTAATGGGGTTAAGTCTGGGATGGGTTTTAAGTAGACTTGCCCATTTTCACTTTAGGTTTTAAGAAGGCCCTAACTCACTCACTGTCTCACGGACTTTAGTAGAGATACTCACACTCACTCACTTACACATTCACTCACTCACTCACACAGTCAATCACTCACCCACTCACTCTCTCACTTACTTACACTCACTCACTCGCCATTCTCTGCCGTGCCAGCCAGCGTGTCGTAGTGTGGCTTGAGAGGCGGGGGGGGGGGCGTGTCGGCGTGACTCTCTGACCTTCCTTCATGACCCCGCATGACCTATTACCAACACCTGGATGGGGAAGAGCCGGGGGTGAGGCTAGGTGGCTGGGGGGGAGGGAGGGTGTGGTGGGGCATGAGGTGAGGGAAGGTGAAGGGAAGGCGGAGGGAGGCAGATGAAGGGGAGGGGGGGAGGATGTGATGGAGCATGAGATAAGGGAATGTGAAGGGGACGAGGAGGGGGTGATGGAGGAAAGTTGATATAAGGAGAGGAGGTGGGGGTGAGGGAGGACAGGTGAAGGGGAAGGAAGAAGGATGTGGTACTGGGAGGGGGAGGAAAGGAAGAGATAAGGGCCAGAGAGGAGAGGGTGAGGACAGGTGAGGGGAAGGGGGAAGAAAGAGGTATTGGAGGAAGATGGTATGAGGAGAGGAGGGGAAGGAAACTAATATAAGGGAGGGAGGAAAAGGAGGGTATTGAGGTGAAAGAGTGAAGAGGGAAAGTGATGGAGATGGGAGGGAAGGTGTGGTACCAAGCGAAAATAAAAGTAATGAAGGGAACATGATTATGGGAAAGGGAGGGAGAGTATGGAAGGGAGATGAAGGAAGGGAGGGTGGAGGGGTGATGGGTATGTTGGAGGGAATAATAATAATGCAAAAGAAAATGGAGGGTGAGGATTCGAACAGGTCAAGAGGGAGTGGAAAGTATGAGAAGAGACATTGTGGAGGACGGATGGGGAATAGGAGAGAGAGAGAGCGAGAGAGAGGATGGGTGTGGTAAAGGAGAAGGGGGAACGGAAGGATGTGGAAGGGAGAGGGGACGAGAGAGAGGGCAGGTGAAGGGGAGGGAAAGGAAGGGTGTGTTGGTGATGGTGTGGGGGGGGAGGGGGAATGTGTTGGTGTTAGCCGGTTCAGGCCAGTGAAGTATTTCGTTCTTTGTTCTTGTTTTCCCCGAACTGTAATATTTAACACTAGGAAGAACTTTTAGAGGGATACAAAGGAAAATAAAAAGCAACATATCTACTTATCCTTCCGAGACTGTTTGTTAGAGCAGACTACGACTATGGTATCTAATTCTATGAGTGTGGTAAGATGCAGACGTCATGAACCCCTTTAATACGAGACGCATATCTTACGTTGAGCACAATCGTCTAAAAGCATAAATAAGGCTTGAGGGATTAAGAGATAGTGGGGAGGGTAAAGGAGTGGAAGAGTGATTTGTGGATGTGATAGATACTGAAGAGAGGGGCTATGTTCAGGGGGGGAGAGTGGGAGGGAGTGGATGGACGGCGTGTGTGTGTGTGTGTGAGAGAGAGAGAGAGAGAGAGAGAGAGATGGACAGACAGACAGACAGATGGAAGAGGGAGGATGTGAAGGGGAGGTAGGTGGAAGTAAGGTCAGAGGAGAGTGAAACTGAGGGAGGAAAGAGAGAGGGATGTTGGGAAATGAGAGCAGGAAAGAATTAAGTGATGTGTATGAGAGAGAGAGAGAGACTGTATAATCATCAATTACACAAATGCACTCACAAGCCTCGCGAGTCACACGATACCGTATATTATTATTATTATTATTATTTTTTTTTACATTACTCAAAACACCAACACTTCACTGCCCCAGGATACTGATATTTCGGTGTGTTCGATGGGTTAAGCATAGACACCGAAAATTACCATATAGCGTTGTCGGCGTTATAAAGGAGACATAACGCTACCAGTAATATATCCTTAACATAACATTTTAATAAGAAACTTAACATCCATTTTTATAAGGCACACACTAAGCTAAAACTCTGAATCTAATGTGTAACCTAACGCATGACTTAAAATGTTATAACCTAGCCTGCTTGGTATGGTTGCGCACGCACGCACACCCACACCCACACACACGCACACACACACACACACACACACACACACACACACACACACACACACACACACACACACACACACACACACACACACATTTGGTGATAAGAAAAATAATAAAAAAAAATGTCATTGAAATTATTAAGGTTGGCAGGCCTAAGTAACCTGGCCAACCTAGTGTGTTGCCGTAAATCTTGTAATCACTCCATCTGGACGGTGGTTATTGGTGCTGTCTGTGTTATGCTCGGGGCCCTTGATAGCACACCGGTAACCTGCACCCAGTTGTGAAAGGTGGCACTGGAATACCGAGGCCACATTCACAGAGTTACGATCAGCCTTAACAGTGATTCGTTTTTGTAGGGAGCGCTTGGAAAGGAAAGTTCAGAATTTTCCACCGACTGACTTATAATTTGATCCCTTTGGTCCTTGTTGTTGGGGGACTGTGATTTGATTAGGTAGTGAGGGCAAGGAAAAGAGTCCAGAATCATCCCCTATTTTATTAAATTGACTCTGGAATACTGTGGCCAGAAGAAAAAAAAAAAAACTCAATTCACTGTCGTAACTAGGATTTGGTATTGTAGGAATGGCAGTGTAAAGTGAGTACAAACACATCCCTTGTCCTGTTCTCTTCTGTGAGTCTGGAATACCGGGACCTCTTCCATAAACAACCTTACGACGAAATCAAAAGGATTTATTTTCGTAGCAAGGACAAGTAAAGTGTAGACTCTTCCCATGTATTATCCCTTTGTGATGGTGGGATGTTGGTCTTGTCTCTGGTGCCTAATATGTGGCGCTGTGGCCGTCCTTATTACTGTGTCCTTGTCCTCTTTTCACCAGTATCAAATCATTATCTGTTTTATTGAATAAAATCGTCAAGAGTTAACTAAAATAAAATACTAACTCAGGTGTATTTTATTTTAGTTAACTCTTGACGATTTTATTCAACAATGAGAAACCGTACATAGCCTCAGGGTAAAATGCCACAGTAGATCTTAGGTATTTCAATTTAATAAATCATGAATATTTTACTGAGTAAAGAGACGTCATATGCACTTAAAAGTTTAGATCACTTATATTCATTGACAGGAAACAATAGAAAATTGTAGGAATAATATTAGTCACGGGTTTTTTATTCCAGTTTATTTCTAACGATTTCAGTCAGTAAAGGAAAACCGTATGTTGTCAAAGGGTAATCAGATATTTTATTTTAATTAGCTTATGTTGATCTTATTGAGGGAAGAGAAGCTATATATACTTAATCAGGAGTCTATCTCAGGGGACCTTGGTATTACATTTTGGTTGACTCCTTTTGATTTCATTCAGCGATAAGACCACATTACGTGTTCAGAGGGTTGAGTCACACCGTCCATGGCTCAGCCGGAACCTAGCCAGAAAGTGTCAGCATGATATGGTGTTATTATTATTATTATTATTATTATTGCTGTTGTTGTTGTTGTTGTTATTTTTATCATTAGTAGTTATAGTAGTAGTAGTAGTCGTTGTAGTAATAATGTTATTGTTTTTCTTTATTTTTGTAATTCGATGGACAGACAAGTTGACAGCTACATGAACACATGATACCAGTTCTCTGGGGCGGGGGTAATGATAGATTGAGGTAAGGACGGAGGAGGTATGAGGAAATTGGAAGGAGAGAGAGAAAGGGGGGGGGGCAAGGGAAGAAAGGCAAGGCAAGGAGGGAGGGAGAGAGAGGGGGGGAAATACAGATGATAATTGTATAGACTTGCAAATAAGGAAATTGTGTGTGTGTGTGAGAGAGAGAGAGAGAGAGAGAGAGACGCTGGAGGAGTGGGGAGAGGCAGAGTGAGCCTACTGTATGTAAGGAGGGTGTGGCTGGCAGTGAGGAGGGAGGGGGGGAGGCATGCAACCCTCACCCTCCTCCTTGCAACACTCCAAATGTTAATGTGTTGCTCCTACCCCGTTTTTAATCCCTCCAGGGCACTAGGTTAACGTTATAAGAAAATAAATATATAAACTGAAATGCAGAAAAAAAAAAAAAAATGGATAGGCTACTTGGAAAGGGGGAAGGAAGAGGTATATTTATCACAGCGGTATACACGTAGCTTACATAGCCTACGGTGTGTGTGTGTGTGTGTGTGTGTGTGTGTGTGTGTGTGTGTGTGTGTGTGTGTGAGAGAGAGAGAGAGAGAGAGAGAGAGAGACCTTTCGATCCTTATTAAGTGGTCCGGCCTGACATATATTTCTTTCTAATTAGGGAAGTCTAATGACAGGACGAAATACCAGAATGCTTTCACCCACCAGTAAGCTGTACAAAAAATTATATCTATAGAAACGATAGAAAGTATTATAGTCCCGAACGACATTAATTTTTATATATAGTCCTGTAGTGTAGGTTCCACAGGAGAAAATGAAATGTTGCATATATGTACAGTATTTCTGTGTGTAGCTGTAATATATGTTTTCTGTGTGTGGTTTGTGTGGGTGGTTATCTTTATGTGTGTGTGTGTGTGTGTGTGTGTGTGAGACGGAAGAGGTGTTTCCCCATGACTGTAACCTTGCACTAGCGCCCTTATTGTGCCTCCGAGGTCAAGCTGGGTACGGGGGGAGGGGGTTGAAAGGGAGGAGGAAGCGAGAGAAAGAGACAGACAGACAGACAGACAGAATATATACATAACTTCCAGTACGTCATTGGAGTGAAGTGATTAATTCAGCAGTGGCAAAAACTCCTCCAGTTAAAAAGTTAAATGCTACCTCGTTATTGGGGGAAATGGTGAAATTGAGAGAGAGAGAGAGAGAGAGAGAGAGAGAGAGAGGCAAGGGAATGGGAAAAGGAAAAAACAGGAGAGGAAGGTCGAAAGGTTTGAGAGAGAGAGAGAGGGGGGGGGGAGGTCGAGTAGGTGGTTTGAGAGAGAGAGAGAGACTGTGGGAGTGACATTTCCACGTGAAGGATCTGATTGTATAGTAGTAAAGACATGCACACGCACATATACAGTTATTCTTACCCCTTTACTGGCGGTATCACATGCACGCTTTATAGGGGAGGAAGAAAACGGGATAAGAGAGAAGGAAAGTGGAGTGGGGAGAAGGAAAATGGGATAGGCTTAAAAATAATAAGTGATAGCAAGAAAGAAAAACGATGGAGAGGGAAATTGAATAGGGAGAAAGAAAATGGGATGGGGAGAAAGAAAATGAGGTAGGAAGAAAAATAGTTTGATGAGAAAGGAAATGGGGTAAGGGAGAAAGAAAAGGTAGAAATGAGATGGGTTTGAAAGAAATGGGATAGAAGAACAAAAGGATGTACTCGTATGTTTGAAAAAAACAAAAAACAAATAAGGAACAGGAAAAACGGATAGGGGAGAGAGAGAGAAAAAACGGGATGGGGAGAAAGAAGACGGAATTGAGAGAAAAGAACCATGAACAGGAAAAACAAAAGAAGATAAGGGAGAAATAAAACAAAATTCCTCACACCCAAGTTACCGAGTGAGTTGAATACCCTGATTGGAATTGTTTGGTCCTGGGTTGGGAAAAATGGTCTCTCTTTTGTCAACGTCGGTCCATCGCTGTTCTGGGTAGGCCATTTTCTTTGTGCCTCTTCTCCACGCATAGGATGGTATTCTAAGTTGATATGGAGATTCGTAGCACCTCTTCCTTCGCGATCTGTTTTGCATATTGCCTCTGAACATTCCCAGTTCTGTTTGGATCATTTGTGGATTTGAAGTCGGTATCTCCAGATGACTACAGGACAGGTCATAAGAACACTTCCATTACTGTATTTTTAAACCAAACCTGAATCAAAGTGCCAGGTGTCATGTGAAGGCCGCTGGGGATTTCTGCTGGGTGTGGGCTCCCTTAGGTATGTTGTCCAGACTGGGATAAAACACACACACACACACACACACACACACACACACACACACACACACACACACACACACACACACACACACACACACACACACACACACACAGCCTCCTTAAACTTGTACCCAGAATGTGCTTTTGACACGCGCACAAAACCTACACACTCAAGCATGTGCCCCATAATTTATGCACTGTTAAACACAGACGCACTACGTATCGTTCACATCCAGCCTACGTCCATACATGTACGCATTTAAACACACACACACACACACACACACACACACACACACACACACACACACACACACACACACACACACACACATACACACACACACACACACACACAGGCACCCCACCCACGGACACGACCACGTACACACGAACAATGTTTAAGGCGTACATGCGAAAAAACCACGGGATAAAACTGAGAACCAGAAAGCACACACACACACACACACACACACACACACACACACACACACACACACACACACACACACACTCACGCACGCACGCACGCACGCACGCACGCACGCACGCACGCACGCACGCACACACACACACACACACACACACACACACACACACACACACACACACACACACACACACACACACACACACACTTGTACATGCAAACAAGCAAATGATGGTAGTGACGATGATGATGATGATGATGATGATAATGATACTGTATCCCTAATTCCTTTACATGGAATAAGAGAGATACAGGAACAGGAAATCGCAAAATTACAACTATTAACTGAGCGTGTATCGCAATAGGTTATACATCCGGTCTCAGTATCCAATTCTTCAAAACTAGGCTCCACTTTACGTGCCTAACTATCCCTACTTAACAGTGAGATTGATAATGCCTGTGGAAATAAAGGTAAATCCGTCGAAAGCTAAGTTGGAAAAAAAACTGCAACCCTTGTCAGTGTATTGATAGCATTAGTTGATTCGTTTGTTTCTTCTGTGTCTAGCGTTGCTCACTCACATTCTTTTTTTTATGCTTATCCATCCACATTTGCGGCTTTCCACACTGCCTCTTACTCTTAGACTCACTCATATAATATACCGTTCTTTTAACCACTCTCTTCATATCTTTTTTCCAACTGTGACCACACCATATACTTACACTTTAAGGGGGCTTTACTACTCCACATTTTATCCACTCATCCCACGTAAAGTTCTTAACAGCCCCCTTTCTACTGCTTTCACTCTTGATTTTAATATTTTGCCATTTCTGAGTCTCACACCCATAATGCTGATGTTAACACCGACATTATCTTCATACACTCCTCATGCGGCCTCTGTATTGGCGTCTTTTGCTATGTATCATGGGAGATAATATGTGGGCGTGAAATGCGGCTACAAAATTGGTAACTGGCCATTGAAATATTTACTCGTGTGCAATAAACCCAGTCACAAATACACTGAACTAGTATCTAAAATGAGATCTTCCCTCCCTCCCCACCACACACAGGACAATACTCCAGGCTGAGATCCATACTTACATTGGGCCTACGCTTTAAACAAATGGATTAATACTATCCCTCATACGTCCTCAACTTATCCTACTCGTATAATGGTAATAACTCTTCCATTAGAACTACTCACGGCTATGTGAAAGGAAAACACATTCATCCATTCACATTTCCTGCATTTTTTTTCTTTTTTCGTTTTTTTTTTTTTTTTTCATGTCCCTGGGATTGGGGGGAGAAAATACAGAACACGTATTCCCTGCGTGTCTTGTTTCCGACGAAAAGGAATGAGGGTGCGAACTGGGAATCCCCTTGTCCCGTAAAGGCTACCAGAAAGAACATTACGGAGATATTAATAACTCATAGATACTTAACACACACACACACACACACACACACGCACACACACACACACACACACACACACACACACACACACACACACACACACTGGTTGACCCTGATTACCGGTGGAGCCTCTCGTGTCACACACCACCGTTAAATGTCAAAGTGTGGCTCCCCTCCCTCCATCCACCTCGCTCCACATCATTCCACCCTCCTCCGCCCATTCCACATCATTCCACATCTTTCATAACACATGTTTCCATACCTCTCCACTCACTCCACGTCTTTTTTCGCCTCATTCCACATGTTTTCATACGTCTCCACCCACTCCACATCTATCTACACGTCCCCACCCTCTCCACATCTCTCAACATTCATCCATACCTCTCCACACCTCCACGTCACTCCACATCTCTCAGCACTCATCCATCCATCACACACTCCTCATCTTTCCACCTTATTCCTCACATATCTGTACTTCTCACTCATCCACTTGCTTCAAGATTCTGGCGTAATCCACATAACTTTCTCCACATCAGTCTCCGTTTAATCGTACTCCACCTCATTTTATTTAGCTGCATCTCACTCCATATTCCTCTACACACTTCATCAGATTCCATTTCTTTCTCTTTGCCAACACATTTTCCACATTCCTTCTCGCATTGCATTAAAACACCACACCACACCTGTTCCACGGCCTTCCACACCCTTTTCACTATTCACACCACAGCACACCACACTCCTCCCACATCCTTTTCATTATCCACACCACACCACACCACCACACCACAGTCTTTCACATACATCCTTTTCACTGCTTACACCACAGCACTCCCCTTTCACATATTGTCGTTCCCTTTTCACTACATGCACCATAACACACCACACCACACCTCTTCCACATCCTTTCACACCTTTTTCACTACTTACATCACACCACACTCCTCCACCGCACTTCACATCCACTCCCCCTTTGCCGCTCGCATCTCCCAGACGTCACTCAAGGACAACCTCATCCACTTAAATGTCAATCGGTATATGAGGAACACGAAAGAATGGACTACTCATTTCCTCCTTAAGCCTTCATAACAGTGAGATGTTGAAAAGTATGAGGTGGAGGTGGAAGGCGGATGGATATGTTGTTCTGCACCTTGTTCCTCTATCTCAATGGTCCCCAACCTGTAGTCCGCGGGCGCCATGCGAAGCCTTATCATGGAGCCCGCGGGATGCCTTGGAAACTTATGATATATTTGTCATTATTTCAAAGAGTTATAAATACACACACACACACACACACACACACACACACACACAATGTGTGTGTGTGTGTGTGTGTGTGTGTGTGTGAATTTGATTTTTTTTTCTGCCGCCCTCCACTATATCAACATTGGCAATTATAGCCCGAAGCCTACAAAAGGTTAGGGACCACTGCTCTATCCTTTCTTTCCACCTTGTACCTCTGTCCTCCACCTTGCACCTTCCTCTTCTCCTTCCGTTTTCTCCCCTCCATTCTGTATTTTTGCCTATCTTTCTCCATCCTTCCCTCATCCACCTTGGTCTTACCTCGCATCTGCATACATACATACATATATACAGGTAGTTACACGCATAATTTGTGTCTTCATGTTCCCCATACCACCTTGACCAAATATTCTCTCCTCCTGTCATTTCCCTCCATCATACCCTTCCCTCCCGCTATCTCTTCTTTCATGGTCAACCCTTCCTCTCTCTCTCCGTTCTACCTTATTTCTCTCCATACTACCATTCTCTTCACTCTGCCCTGCTTCTCTCCATACTGCCCCTCCACCTATCCAACTCTCACAGTGAACATTTTTTCTTTGTACATTGTGTTCGTGCCATCTTTCCTATCCTGTCTTTTCCCTCCATCCTCCTCTACCTACCCTACTTTCACAATAACTTTTTTTTCTCACTCTTTTTCTTTCCATCCTGTCCCCCCCTCCATTTTTTTTTTCCTTTCTCCCTCCATCTCCTCCCTCTCTCACAATCAACTTTTTTTCTCTCTCTCTTCCTCCCTGCAACCTTGAGCCACGTCCCTCTCGTCCACGTCATAGCAGAGGGGTTGAGGTGGGTATGGAGGGGCTGTGATCAGCTATGTGCGTGTGTGTGTGTGTGTGTGTGTGTGTGTGTGTGTGTGTGTGTGTATTTAATTGGTTCACCACGATGAATTTTATATTGTGTTCTTGCTACCACTCGACTTGTTTATTACGCTTTTGTGGAAATGTCTCGTAGCAGATAGTAACCTAATTAACTTCTCTGACGTCCATATTTTCGTTTATTCTTCCTAACTCCGGACGATTTTATTCAGCTCGCGAGGGACTTCATGAGGTGGAAGGATTAATGAGGTCTGTATCTAAATCCTCCAGTACGAAGTCATCACAGCTTAATAAAATCGTCTGGAGGTAGCAGAAATAATGTAAAAAATCGTCATAGTGAAGAGTATATTAGGAGGAAACCTTAATTGTGAAGGAGTAAATGAAAACTTATGTAAACCTGTAGCTAGTCAGCTTTGTACGGTAGGGATTTATTTAAACTTTGTCCGATGGTTTTAGCAGATGTGGCTTTGGAAGAACAAGGTAAGTTGCGGGAGTATGTAAGGGAGGATGGTGTGTCGTGGGAAGAGGGGTCGTTACTGAGTAGGTACGGAAACGCTTCACAGGATGCAGAGTCAGGGAATAGATAGATACGGTGGAGGTTTCGGAGTTGGCCTTTTTCTTTTCACTTTATCCTCAGTTTTGCGCGCTTAGATGTTACGGTTGCATGATTCGCAGGACCACAGGGTTCGGCGCACTTCGCAAGCCACCTGTCGAGCAAATATCACACTACCTTCTCCCCACCCTTTGTTCCATCAGAGCTCCCGGCTTCGTATTTATTAAGAATCTTCACCAGCTCTCAGGATAAACAAGTCTCTGTGGCTGTGTACTGTTATTTGAATTCGTGTTGTTTTCGTATTTTTTCACCTCAGTATTCACTCTGCTTTGACTGAGCAGTGAACTGTTGGTAACTGTGTGGATGAAGACAGATATTATAGAAAGACCCTTTCACACAACTTAAATTCAAGAAAGTATGTAAATATAAATCCTTCAGTCTGTGGAACAAGCATCACACTACCTCTGACTTTTTGCCTTTCTTTTTCTCCTTTCCCTTCTTTCTTCCTTCCTTTCTTCTTAAATAAGTCGTTGAAAGGATATCCTAAGTAGAGCATCAGTATGGGTGGATATTTTGAGAGTCTATGAGCTTTGGACGTATATGGGAGACTGTCCTCGCTTTTTATTGTTGATATAAGTATTGGAAGCAGTTATTTCATATTAAAGATAATTGAGGGGGAGTGGGGCATCCCGGTACTGTGTGGCAGGGTATGAGATACGTGGCATTGTCAGTGGCATTTGAGTTAGCGTAGCCTAGCCGACCGTGATGACAGGACTGGTGATCTTTACCCCACACTAATTCCTGTTACACTGTATGACTATTTTTTCCCCTATAAACACTCCGAACATAACCTTACCTTATTTGTTCCCCTATAATCACCCCGAACATAACAATACCTTATTTTTTCCCTTATTGTCACTTCGAACATTGCCTTATTTTTTCCCCCTATTAACACTCCGAACGTAGCCCTACCTTATTTTTCCCCTTATTGTCACTTCGAACATAACCTTACCTTATTTTTCCCCATATAATCACTCCGAACATAACCTTACTTTATTTTTTCCCTTGTAATCACTCCGAATATAACCTTACCTAACCCCTACCCATGTAACCAGATCAGCGAATAAACGAACATAAATTACTCAATCCTAACCTACTTAACCAAACAAAATGTTGTCCTGAGTTAACCTAATGCCTCCTAAATCCACCAGATCTAGTATAACCTAACTAAGCCTTTCTTGCGTGTTGCCTAACTTATTTCCTATTCTAACCTGTCAAAACATTATCCTATTCTAGCGTTATACTTTCTCTCTTATCGCTTGGTTAACTTAGCCTATTATACTGTAAGCACTCAAAAACTTATTCTAACTTAGCCGTGTACTTTCTCCGCTATCGGTTGACCTAATCTGCCCTGTGTTATTATATCCATCATAATCTCTCATATCCTCACCTGCCTCACAGTCTATGTACTTTGTTTTCTTTTTTATGTGTAGGAGAGAAACTAGCTAGCATTTTCACTGACTTTGAATTCTTTGTCATAGTTATAAAGATCACTGCAGTTAGGGAATTTTATAAGCCATGCGTCAGTCACAGGGGTCCAGAGGTAGAACTATAGTTGTAATACAGAGTTATGGAGAGATGGAAATGGGACGTCATGGTTATCCAGAGTAAGCTTAACCAAGATAATTCTGAGTTATCCATCGCAAGACAGTATTTCAGATTTATCCAAAGCACGACAAGTTCAAAGTTAATCAAAGCAATTTCTAGTAATTCCTTCCAATTTAAAGTTCCCCAGCCCGGCACAACAGTTAGATAATAAATGAAACATATATCTTAGTTCAATATGAGTTGCAGCAAGACATAATTCAAAGCTACTCATTAAAAAAACTAAGGCATTCAAAGTATTTCAAAGCATGGTGGCGGTACTTCCAACAATAGTGAGTATTCAATTACTTTTTGTGGGTTGCTGTGAGGGAGTTTTTGCGTGTTGGTGTAAAAGTCAAGGCTGAGGGGTATGAGGCTGGACGTTTGTGCAATGTAATCCTACCAAATCCTACCCCCATGTACAAAGGTTATGTACATATTTTAGGCTTTTCATTTTTTTTTAGTCCTAAGCTTAACCCCTTCACACTGATGATATATTACTGTAGTTTAGCAGTGTAATCCTACTTAATCCTACCCTCGTGTACAAAGGTTACATGGATATTTTTAGTCTTTATAGGGATTTTTTTTTTTTTTTTTTTTTTTTTTTTTTTTTTTTTTTGAGCGTAACTCCTTCACCCTGATGATATTTTACCGTAGCTTAGTTTATTTTTGCCACCAACAGGCGATTGCATTCACCCTAGGAGTGACCTTTATTACTGATGGGGTTAGTGAAGGTTGTAACTAACCCCTCCTGATCGAAAACTCTCTCCTAAGCTGAATAAAATCGTCCGGTGGTAGCTAGAATATTATGTAAAATGCCGTTGAATTGAAAAAGATTATTGAAGTAGTCTGACGATGGGGAGATGGAAGTAAAGAAGACA